>NC_138209.1:72272959-72312959 GCF_964194415.1 Vipera berus | reverse complement strand
ACCACTGCAGCCACACCCACCCAGTGGGCCATGCCCCCCCACCACTCCTGAGGGCACCACAATGCTGATGCAGCCCTGGGACTTTGTGATAAATAAGTGGGTTTTGGGTTGCAGTTTGGGTACTCGGTTGCTAAAAGGTTCGCCATCACGGATATAAGTCCATCATAAAAATATTTGGCAATGATGAAAGTAGATACTTGAGCTCACTGTAGCATACTTGAGCTCACCCATCAATTCATTTAAGCCAGTTCTTTAACCAGCAAAGCCTCAGGTGGGCCTGGGGATCAAAGCTATACATAGCCACTACATCTGGTGTACTTTTAATAACTGTAGTCCATCTGCAAGATTTCAAATTTCTGCTGTTATGTTATCAATAAATAGTATAGAAATATTACCTGCTGGAAATAATGTAATGCTAAGATATTTTTTTCCCTTAGATTTTAATTTAATTTAATTTAATTTATTATCATTTCTATACCGCCCTTCTCCCGAAGGACTCAGGGCGGTGTACAGGGCAAGAATAAAACACAGAAATTTACAAAAATTAAAAGATAATTAAATACATGCCCGATTAAAATACAATAAATACATAGTAAAAACCCCAATAAGAATGATAAAAAAACCCCACCAATCCCCCCTCAGGCCAGGCCAGCTTGCTCGAACAAGTATGTTTTCAGATCGCGGCGAAAGGAGCGCAGATCGGGCGCCGTCCGGAGCTCAACCGGTAACTGGTTCCATAACTCCGGAGCGCCCACAGAGAAGGATCTCCCCCTGGGGGCCACCAATCGACATTCTCTGATCGGTGGCACCCTAAGGAGGCCCTCTCTGTGGGAACGCACAAGGCGCAGGGAGCTTGATGCCGGCAGCAGATGTTCCCTGAGGTACTCCGGCCCCATGAAACAGGGAAGGGATGAATGGAATACCTGAGGGATAAATCAATTGGTAACAGTCCAGAGGATTCAAAAATACTGTTCCTTGCACATTGTTAATATGTAACTATTGAAATTAGTTATTGTAAATCATTCAACATTATTGTATTAATATCTAGTTATATCAGAATTATCAACCACATTTGTTTCATTAGCAAGTGACTTTCAATTCACAATGTGAGAGGACTCAGATTGGCTGAAATTAATACTTTTTCGATTCTTATTTTGTGTAAAGCCTGCTCAATTTTATTTTCTCAGAGCTTGGTGTGCATTTGATAGTCTTGCAACCTGCAGAGCACATGATCAGTTTGAAATAAAAATGCAGCATGAGTTTTAACAATCTTTTATAAGATTGTGCAGGTAGAAATTTAGTTATCTGCTAACACTGACCTTTCTCAAATGTTGTTATGCACTCCTCGGCTCAAGAAGAGCACATCAAAATGTATTTAAAGGTTATTTTGTAAGCTAAATAAACTTTATAGCATTGTTATGCAAAAAATAAATAAATAAATTCAACAGGCATGCATTTAAGTATGCATTTTGATGCAGTTGGTCAGGCTAGATGGAAATTCATTCTCCACGTAGAGAATCTAATAGTTTAACATTCTGCGTGGAGAGGAAATTAAGGAGATGACTCTCTGTTCCTTATACAGTCAAAGAATACATATTGGGCATATCTATCATTGGAACCATTTTAGGTATTATTAAAAATATTGGTAATCCTAAATTTTCCCATAAAATCCCCTATGGCGAAGAATGAAGGACAAAGGGCAGACCCAAAGAAAACAGATGAATGTGGTAGATTTTAGTTCAGTGAGCACACTAGAACACAGCACCACAAGTTGACTACAAGTTGTACTACAACTCACCTCCAGTAGCGGGATTCAGATATGTGAACAACTTGTTCTCTGTGTGGATGATGCCACTTCTGGAAGTCCATTCTGGGCCTGGGCAACAACAACAACAACAACAAAAATAGCTACCGGCTCTGTCGAAGTGGTGCGAACTGGCTGAATCCCACCACTGGTCTCAGTGAATTGAGTGATAAATGAGCAAGCCTTTTATCTGCCAGCTGATTGCTAGTTTAAACTGTTCAGGGTGCTTCCGTAGTATCAGGACTGCTTTTCTTGTTCACTTGGAAGAAGGCAAGGGTCTGCAGGAAACATGGCACTGAAATGTGGCCCCTTCCATTGCTAGACCCTCTCAAAAGAAGAAGTAACAGATGGAAGTATGTATGTATGTATGTACTGTATGTATGTATGTATGTATATGTATATGTATATGTATATGCACGTATATGTATATGTATATATATATGTATATATATATGTATATATGTGTGTGTGTGTATATATGTGTATATATATGTGTATATATATGTGTATATATATGTATATATATATATATATATATATATATATATATATATATACACAACTTTGCAACTAACAACAACAAGAATAGATAGATAGATAGATAGATAGATAGATAGATGTAGATAGATATAGATATAGAGATAGATAGATAGATGATAGATAGATAGATAGATAGATAGATAGATAGATAGATAGATAGATAGATAGATAAAAAGATATAGATATATACTATTCTGAAAATTAAAATGGCACTAACCAGGAGGGTGGGAAATAATAACAACAAATATGAGAAAGAAAAGGAAAGCAGGTGAACCGAAGTGAAATAAATAACAAATGATTAAGACCTGAATAAAATGGAGACACGTGAGTATAAAAAATGTGCATTTGTAACAGCCCAAATGGCATAATGAAGCAACGGATTTCTTCTGATGATTCAGTGGCAGCAAATATTATATTTGAAACTGGGGTTATGCTAAATAAATGACATAAAATCTTCTGTGCTCAAAAGTTCCCTTGGTAACCATACTAACTCTGTCTATCACAATTTCCAATTTCCTTAGTCCCTGAGACAACCATGCTGTGTTCTACTTTGAGGCCTTCTCTTTTTTTAATAATTCAGAAAGATCTCTGATTTCCTCGCCTAACATAACATCTCCTGGTTGGCACTGAGGTGGTTTCTTGAGAACATCAGGGCTCAGGAAGCAAAGACAGTAGAAGCCATATAACGAAGTACGAAAAGTTGAAAACTAGTCATAATTGGGGTTGGCAGGAGGGAGAAAAGCATTGTTCTCATCCCTTTGACATCCGCTGCCGATATCTTCATTTGTAAGTTTGCATATCCTGAATCCACAATGAAAGTTCCATAAAAATTCAGATCTCAGCTGGATTTTATACAATAATAAAACCTCCTCTGAGTTATGTTGAGCATATCTCTCTCTCTCTCTCTCTCTCTCCTGTAGTTTCCTTGACAACATCATGGAGGAGTTTAACATTGCTTCCTTCCAGATGTTTCTTTCTGTCTTGCCCACAAGCACAAGGTTTTTATGGTGGTATCCCATTTAAATACTAAGAAGTTCAGGGTCAGGTTTAAAAAGGTGGTGGCACCGAAGCTCTGCCTGCTTTTCATGTGCATTACAAATGTGACAGGCCTAAAAACATAGGGAGGATTTTTTATTATACCACTGTGGCCATCATTTTGACTTTGTTTTGTTGTTGTTGTTGTTGTTGTTTACTACACTCTGCAGACAATTCTGAGAAAGTCTAAAGTCTAATCCTGCTTACCATTTTTTTTTCTCAATCAGCCCGTCAAATACTGCCTTCTGCTAGGTAAAGGTAAAGGCAAAGGTTCCCCCGCACATGCGTGCTAGTCGTTTCCGACTCTAGGGGCCGGTGCTCATCTCCGTTTCAAAGCCGAAGAGCCAGCGCTTGTCCGAGGACGTCTCCGTGGTCATGTGGCCGGCATGACTAGACGCCAAAGGCGCACGGAACGCTGCCTTCTGCTACAAATCCCCAAATTTGATTTCTAGTTAATCTTAAAATTATTCATTCCACAAATTAATATATCCCAATCCTAAAAAAAACAAAAACATTCAAACTCCAGAGGATAACTGCGTTCCGATTTGTGAAATAGATCAAAAAGTTTTATTTTATTTTAGCTATTAGCTATTAGCTATTAGTGATCATTAATCAGGTCATCATTAATAACTTATCAAGTGACAGCATAACAGGTTCCCATATTTGAGGAGCTCCTAGAAAGATGAGGAGATCAAATTATTTTCCAAAGCACCAAATGCCAAGATGAGAAACAATGGATGGAAACTAATCAAGGAGAGAAGCAATCTAGAATGAAGGAAAAAATTAGCGAGAGCAATCAACCAATAGAACTGCTTGCCTCCATAAGCTGTAAATGCTCCAACACTGGAAGTTTTTAAGAAGAGACTGGAGAGCCATTTGTCTGAAATGGTATAGGGTTTCCTGCCTGAGCGGGGGGTTGGACTAGATGACCTTCAAGGTCCCTTCCAACTCAATTATTCTATGTTCTGTGAAAATTAAACACATAGTGTACAGCTCTGAAGGAGTTAATTCTTAGACATTTTCACTTCCATTGGGCAGTAATAAGGTATTTTCACATAAATTGACCACATATTCTATACCAGTGTACTGGAATCCTTGGGGCTTCTGAATAATAACAATAGGCAGGATTTTGCTAATTGCAGAATGTTTAGAAACTACTGACCTAGTTAGTTTTTCATCTCTCATGATGTAAACTATCCTTGGTTTCCTTCCCGTGGTCAAGTCATCACATTTTGCCTCTTATTAAAGGCTTATATGAAAAATCCAATCTCTCTCTCTCTCTCTCTCTCTCTCTCTCTCTCTCTCTCTCTCTCTCTCTCTCTCTCTCTCTCTCTCTCTCTCTCTCTCTCTCTCTCTCTCTCTCTCTCTCTCTCTCTCTCTCTCTCTCTCTCTCTCTCTCTCTCCTGATATCTCATCCTGCCCTGAGAAACACCCTGCATGATTGAGTAATACCTTCTCTGTATAACAATTGTCAGCATATTTTTGTGCTCATTTCCCTGATATAAATTCCTTATTTCCTCCTCTCGGCTCTTAAGTCTTTGGCTGGTGTAGCATGCCTGTTTAAATAATATGAGACAGGATTTCACTGTACAGACTTTGAGCAGAACATGTGCAGTCCCATCTTAATATCATAGTAAAAGTTATAGATAGCTAGATAGCTAGATAGCTAGATAGCTAGACAGATAGACAGATAGACAGACAGACAGACAGACAGATACTGTAGATAGATAGATAGATAGATAGATAGATAGATAGATAGATAGATAGATAGATAGATAGATAGATAGATAGATAGATAGATAGATAGATAGATAGATAGATAGATGGATGGATGGATGGATGGATGGATGGATGGATGGATGGATGGATGGATGGATGGATGGATGGATGGATGGATAGATGGATAGATGGATAGATGGATAGATGGATGGATGGATGGATGGATGGATAGATAGATAGATAGATAGATAGATAGATAGATAGATAGATAGATAGATAGATAGATAAGAGCAAGAGAGATTATGGTTGCTGTTGTTGTTGTTATTATTATTATCAGGGCTTTTTCTCTCATAGAACGCTCAGAACGGAGTTCCGGTACCTTTTTTGGATGGAACCTTGTAGGGTAGGCAAGGCAGGTTGTATGACATGTGTGAGTTCCGGCACCTTTTTCTTTCACAAAAAAAGCACTGATTATTATTATTAATCATCGCATAGTCAGCCAGATGTTCAGACTGGATTTGGCATCTTTGTCTACCTATCGAGTCCTCACCAAGGACCTGGGATAGGCAGATGTGGATGTTTGATGGTATTACAGATATCATCACAGGATGGAAGCAGTTCCTAGTAAGGCCGCCTCTTGCAATTGACTAATGGCAAATTTGTCAATGCCGATGATGGTGTTGAAGTGGTGCTCCAGTTATTTTGGGATTGCACCCAAGGTGCCTATTATTATTGGAAGTACGCTTGCTTGCCTTTGCCTTTTGGTATTGTTATTGTTATACAAGGAAAAATCAGTTCAGGTTCTTAGCTATAAAATTGTCATGACTTTTTAACATGAAATGAACATTAAGGTTACAGTTGGGTTTCAAGCTGCAACTTTACATTTAAAAAGTCAGCTTAAAGGAAACACTTAGATGCAAGAAAGAAGAAGGAAGGAAGGAAGGAAGGAAGGAAGGAAGGAAGGAAGGAAGGAAGGAAGGAAGGAAGGAAGGAAGGAAGGAAGGAAGGAAGGAGGGAGGGAAGGAAGGATTGTTCTCTGTACAATTATATAATTTTACTGTGGAATGAATATATTATGCACAAAACCAACAAAAGTATGATTTTTCCCCTTACTATTAGCAGTGTTAAAGAGCTTTCTCCCCTTAAGTCCATTGGTTTAAAGACAGTAATAAATAAATTAAGCACAGGTTCTGCATTAAAAAATATTGAAGGCAGAAAAATGATTGTAATACTTTCTTTTATTGATTTTCATCCAAAAATAATAATCATAATCATCCTCGGTCCATTCTAACTATAGGATTACCAATAATATTGACTCACTAACAATAGCAGTAGCTCTTAGATATATACTGCTTCAGAGTGCTTTACAGCCCCCTCTAAGTGGTTTACAGAGTCAGCATATTGCACCCAGCAATCTCAGTCCCCATTTTAGTGACCTCGGAAGGATGGAAGGCTGAGTCAACCTTGAGCCAGTGAGAATCGAACTGCTGGCAGTCGGCAGAATTAGCCTGCAATAGTTCTGCATTCTAACCACTGCACCATCATGGCTCTTTTAAATATCATAAACAAACAAAGAAACAAACAAATATCTTATACTAATATGAACCTATTTCCAGAATATTACAGAATTTGAATTCTAGAAATAGGTTCATGTTAGTATATTTTTTTTTCTAAATATACAAGATCTAAAGTAATTTTATACTGTCTATTAGCAAGACAAAAATATATTAGCACCTATAGCATACTGTCAAACACAAAGAACTAGGTTCACATGTGAACAATTCAATTGGCTGATTTATTGCTTAAGACTATACAAAAGCAGCTTCTCAGATTGATGGTTTGTACCTGGGTAAAACTAGACAAGGGGGCTTGGATCTTGCCCTTTATGTCCATGTAGGAATTTCAGACTAATTCTCTATTTGACTCCCCCGTCTCTCTCCAACATAAACTTCCAAAAACTATTAATTTATTACCTGTTTCTTTCTTTCTTTGTTTTCTTTAAATATACAAAGTGACTGATGCTCAGAAAATTAAGTTGGATAACTTTGGATTCAGGAATCAGTAAATAGAAGATAGAAATAACATTGAATATTATTATGGATGCATTAAAGAATGCATTTTGGTGAGCAGCAATAATAAGATCAATTAAGCCATATCAAACGGTGAATAATTCCAGCATGGCATCATAAATTGCTCTATTATTTGAAGAATTCTTGCCAGGCTAACTCAGCAGAATTTGGGCAAAGCAAAAGTATTTGAAGTTGTGCTGATTTTAATTAGTTTTTAGTCTGTACTTAAGTATTTATGTCATTATGGATTTAAGCTGTTTAATTTAGACATCCTCTGTTTAAAAAAAAAATCAATGCATCTTGGCTGGATACTTGCTGCTTGAGTAATTAAGCACCATTTCAAATTTGCAAGTTATTTTTTATTTATAAAATCTCGAAGACGTTTGGATTTTGAAGTCCTTGCTTACCAAATCACATTATATGCCACTGATCAGATAAAACATTCTAATTTTCTATAGCTCACAGCTATTTAATTTCTTTTAAAATCACATTTCCTCCCTCATTACATACACATTTGTAAAACAGTGAATAAAGAACAATTTCCCTTTCTTTGACATGCAGAAGTATCCAAGACTTGTGAAAAAGACCCCAAAAGAGTTTGGTTAGAAAATCTATGAGCAGAAAGTACTAATATTTTTTTAAGTACTTGGCCTTAAATTCTACAAAAAAAACCCACTGGCATGTCTTTTTTCCTTTGTCAGTTTTCTACACATATGGGGAATATAGCTGTATACTCAATTTTCTTGGTTCCATCCTTTTAATGTTTGGAGCACCACATATTTTAGGTATATTCTATACCAAGGGGCTAAGATTCAGGAAGATGGAGAAATTGTACTCTGAAGTAATGAAAAAAAAGGATTCTCTAGAGACTAAAACATCTCAGAGAATGATATCTTTGCTAGTCTGAGGTAAAGGAAATTACATCAGGCAATGATTTTAATGGAGGGCAAATGTCACCATATTAAACCCATAACCATGACATTTCATGAGGTAAGATAGTACATTCAGTCTCTCTCTCTCTCTCTCTCTCTCTCTCTCTCTCTCTCTCTCTCTCTCTCTCTCTCTCTCTCTCTCTCTCTCTCTCTCTCTCTCCTCCTTCCCTCCATCCCGCTCCTCTTAATTGTGCTAAAGATTAAAATCAATAAAGAAGCAAAAAAAGAAAGAATGTTGAATATATTACTGTTCAAAGAGAGGACACAACAATGATTGAAGGAGTAGGGGAATGTTTCACACACTATACTATGGTAAAGGCTTTTGAGGGGGAAAAAGTCCCAGAGATTTATGAAATTTCCATTATTCAGAAAAAGTGGGAGGAAAATTCCTTATGCATGACATTAGCTACTCTGCAAGATGAACCCATGCTGTCTGGAATAAATTCTTTCTGCACATTGCGTTTCTTCAATAAGCAGCTTCAATATCAACCTGTCATCTAGCTTCTGCCTTTTCTTTCCAAATATTTCATTTCATTGAAAGTGTTTATAAAGGGCTTCCATCAAACTAGGGCAGGGGTAGGCAACCTCGGCTCTTTTATGACTCATGGACTTCAACTCCCAAAATTCCTCAGTCAGCATAGCTGACTGAGGAATTCTGGGAGTTGAAGTCCATGAGTCATAAAAGAGCCGAGGTTGCCTACCCCTGCACTAGGGCCTCTAAAGTTCCAGTACAACTTTTTTATTTTTAAAAAATGCAATAATGTAACCCATCCCTTCACTGAAAACTGTGGTGGAATGCAGTCTGGATTCCCAAGAGGGAGGAGCTGTATTCCAGAAGAAATAGAGAGAGAGAGAGGAAAGCTTACAGACTGTTTGGTTGGGAGGCAGACAATCAAGACAGCCTCTCCCTAGGAGTTCTCAGACTATAAGTGGGTTGATGCCAGTGGTTTGCTTTAGTTTCTGTCTATAGAATCTATTGATAGGTTGAAGAACAATAGCGAAAACTGCATTGAAATAATGTGTCTTTCTTGGATTTTGGAGCCTGACATCATCACAGTGGGAAGGGAGGGAGGGAGAGAGGGAGGGAGGGAGAGAGGGAGAAAGGAAAGGAAAGGAAGGCAAGAAGACAGCCAAGCAGGAAGGGAGGGAGGGAGGGAGGAAATAAGGAAGGAAGGAAGGAAGGAAGGAAGGAAGGAAGGAAGGGAGGGAGGGAGGAAGGAAGGAAGGAAGGAAGGAAGGAAGGAAGGAAGGGAGGGAGGGAGGGAGGGAGGGAGGGAGGGAGGGAGGGAGGGAGGAAATTTCTCCTTACTTTAGTTTCTAGGTTGCTTCTCTCCTTGGTTAGTTTCCCTCTGTTACTTCTTCTCCTGCCTCCAAGCGCTTTGGAGAATAGGTTGACTCCCTCTTCTTTGTGGCAGCCCCTCAGATATTAGAACATGCTATTATAACACCCCTAGTCTTTCTTTTCATGAAAGAGAATATGGAAAGCCCATAAACATTCCCTAGACAATCTTAACTGATGTCCAAAATCCAAATGGGTTTGGATGTGGCTAGTGCTTGGGTGAATCACCTCTAAAAATAGCAGGGCTAACAGTTCCTGGCAGTGATAAATAACTACCATATTATTATTAGGAAAATTAACCTAGGTGCCATCATAAAGGTTGTGGGAATGGCCAATTTTTGGCCTTCCAACCTTCAGCTTTCCCAAACGTTTCTTATCGGCCTCTACGTGAATTACAGTGATGAGCACACTCTCCTGGTTCGCACAGGATGGCATGTGGGAGGTTTGGGAAACGCTATGATAGAGCTTTCACATATATCTTTTAGTATCTTGTTTTTGTAATGATCTCATAGGCACCTGAGAAGTTCTCACTACGTATCCAATTATCACTATGTATCCTATTTTTTTTGAGATTGATAGGGTTTATGTAATGTTGTATTTGGTATTCAGAAAAAGGAGGTGAATAAAAGTTCAGCGGGCAGTTACTCAGGTTTTTTTTTAGAGAGACGAGGCTGCCTGGCTGGTTCAGAGCATCTCTATCGACCCGGGTCTGAATTCTTTTCCCTACAAAGGTCAATGGAGATTCTCAATCATCCAGCTCATGGTTGTCCTAAAGGTGCTTTTCTGGAGGCACATGGACTTTCTTGTTTTTCTTTGAAGACCTTTCACTGCTCATCCAAGAAGCTTATTCAGCTCTGACTGGATGGTGGGGAATGGAAGCATTTATGAATAAACAAGAGAGAAGCGAAATATCTTCAAAGAAAAACAAGGAAGTCCAGTTGCTTCTTGGGTGCCATCAAGTCTCCAGCAGCGAAATTTAAACCAGGAGACATGATTTAAGCATCCTTAAGGATGTTTTTTATCAGCTTCACTTGACGATTCAGTCTGAATTTCCTTTATTCAGCAGGAAACAAGATTGAACTCATTTAAGATTAATTATGCTCTGTGCATAAGGCAGAGTCTGTCAATTGTTCTGCATTTTCTAAAAAAAGTACAAACAAAACACAGTATATGTTGTCAACTGTTATAATTTTTCTTCAAATTATGCTGAGAAAAAAAGCCACAAAATTTTTCTCTAGCTCAGGTATTAATTTAAAATAATACAGAAGTCTTTTTCCTTTCATCAGCGGATAAAAGAGCTAGAGAAAGTTAACAAATCTGAAAAAAACAACAACAACGCAATTGAATCAACTCATCGGTTATCAGCATGATCCCACAGTAAATGCTGATTTGTGTTTTAGCTGTGAAATATGTCAAATATCAATGAAAATTGAATTAACAAAACAATACAAAATTTTATCTTAGGCAAAACAAACAAACACACATCCCCTACGCATAGACATATCTGATTAATATTCAGTCAATATAAAAGCAGGCAGATGAAATCTCCTAAAGGGTTCAACAGGAAAGAAAAAAAAACACATTTATTTTTTATTTTTAAAAAATGCACAAATAAGGAATAGATTTCTTCAATGTTTGTATTATTTAGATGAGATGGGCTGAGACTTTGCCATCTCTCAGCAGTTGAGAGCGTGAATAGCAGAACCGTCAATGAATGCAAAAGCTCTGATGTCTTCTGAAACTCTGAAGAAATGAAGACATTTCTTGGAAAATGCCTTGGGACATTTTTTTTTTTGGCCTTTTCTTCCATTGGGATGACTGTGAAGGAATTGTTTTATTCCAGTGTAAACGGCAAAATAAATCAGAAAGAAATTTGAGGTACAAGAGTTTGTGGAACATTCAGATCTAAAGCCTATCAGCTAAAAGTGGACTCCGAAGTCAATTTTTTCTCCAGGCTCTGCAGATAGAATAGAATATAACTGGAGAGGACTTTGGAAGTTTTCTAGTCCAGCCCTCTGCTCAAGCCTATCAATCTATGTCAGACAAGTGACTGTCTAGCCCAGGGGTGTCAAACTGCTGGCCTGTGGGCCGGATGTGTCATCTAGAAGCCACGCCCACCCCATTGCCGGCAATGGCAAAACTGTCCCGAGTTTGACATGTCTGGTCTAGCCTCTTCTTTAAAACCTCCAGTGATGGAGCACCCACGATTTCTGAAGGCAGGCTGTTCCACTGGTTGATTGTCCTCACTGTTAGGAAGCTTCTCCTTAATTCCAGGTTGCTTCTCGCTTTGATTAGTTTCCAACCATGGTTTCTTGTCCTGCCTTCTGCTGCTTTGGAGAATAAGTTGACTCCCTCTTCTTTGTGGCAGCCCCTCAAATACTGGAATACTGCTCTCATGTCTCCCCTATTTCTTCTTTTCTTTGGACTAGTCGAACCCAAGTCCTGCAGCCATTCTTCATACGTTTTACTCTCCAGGCCTTGGATCATCTTAGTTGCTCTTCTCTGAATTTTTTTCTCCAAAGTTCAGGAGATCTACATAAAACGAACAGCCCCTAGGAACCAGACACTTGTAGTGCTAATGAATTCAATTTCCATTTGTATGTTCAGTTATTTCTTCAGATACTAAACATGACATCCAAAAGCCATTTCAATTAAAAATGCATGAACGTTATTCACAAGAACGACCGTAAACATTGCCAACATTTTTCTGGAAACATAAAAAAACATTTCATGCAAATTAACTTTAAGAATTCTCAGTAGGCCATGCAAAATATCTTTATTGCATTTTGTATAGCTTTGGAAGAAGAAATGATGTGTGTGTTTGTGTGTGTGTGTGTGTGTGTACAAGGTGGCTTGTTTAATTGATTGTTGTTACCTGGGGTGGGGTGGGGGGGTTGTTTTTACTGTTTCTATATTGGGTTTTTATTTTTTTGTAAGCTGAAAGGCAGTGGCCATATAAATTCTCTAAATAAATAAATCAAATCTGAAACGCTACATAGGCCTATGGATGCTGAGGGGATGCTCATGATGGGGCTTAGATTTCCCTTTTAGATAGAAGCTGGAGAAGTAGAATTTATTCCCCCTTCAGACAAATGCAATTCTGTTTCAATATAGCTTCAAAGAACTCCGGAAGGTCACCTTTGTTTGAAATTTCTGCTTTATTTCAGCCTCATCTTTTAAAACCTCTAGAACCTTTGCCATTTTGTCTGAAGCTCCTTTTAAGAACAATTCCCCAAACAGGAAAGGAAATAAGGTCAAAAAACTCTATTATAAATGACTACCTACAGCAGTTTCAAATTGTCTACGGACCTATCCAGTGTGTTGCTACAACTGGCCTTCACCTCAGAGAAAGCCCAATTACAACATTTTAAGCATTCACATTACACTTAGGCTCTCTGTGTTAAAAGGTTTTCTCCTAAGAAAACCTGGGTTAACATACTTCTAGGCTATTAAGCAGCTTTATGTGGCTTGAAGTGATTCCATCCCACTTGTGTTCAGGATGACATGCATTTGGTGATCCTACACAATTGCAGAAATGTAAAACAGATGCTGACTTCAGCATCTTCCAAGGGGTGGGGGTGGGAGAGAAATGTATACTGCAAAAGTGAATATAATTCTGTCTTAGGAAGTTTCTTTGCTGTTAAAAGTTTTAGTCACTTTATACCAAGCCTTGCTAAATAGCTCAGGAAAGAAGATGATAGTTGATAGATGGTTGATGGTAGGTGGAGAGAGAGAGAGAGAGAGAGAGAGAGAGAGAGAGAGAGAGAGAGAGAGAGAGAGAGAGAGAGAGAGAGAGAGAGAGAGAGAGAGAGAGAGAGAGAGAGAGAGAGAGAGAGAGGATAGACAGACAGACAGACAGACAGACAGACAGATATAGTAGATAGGTGAGATAGATAAATAGATAGATGATAGATAAATAGATATAGTAGATAAGTGATAGATAGATAGATAGATAGATAGATAGATAGATAGATAGATAGATAGATAGATAGATAGATAGATAGATAGATAGAGATAGGGGATAGATAGATGATAGATAGATAGATAGATAGATAGATAGATAGATAGATAGATAGATAGATAGATAGATAGATAGATAGATAGATAGATAGATAGATAGATAGATAGAGATAGGGGATAGATAGATAGATAGATAGATAGATAGATAGATAGATAGATAGATAGATAGATAGATAGATAGATAGATAGATATAGTAGATAAGTGATAGATAGATAGATAGATAGATAGATAGATAGATAGATAGATAGATAGATAGATAGATAGATAGATAGAGATAGATAGATAGATAGATAGATAGATAGATAGATAGATAGATAGATAGATAGATAGATAGATAAGATAGGTTATAGATTGATAGACCTAGATTGTTGGGGGGCAATATTCTAACTCTGTAAACTGCTTAGAGAGGGCTGTAAAGCACTCTGAAGTGGTATATAAGTCTAACTACTATGGCTGTTGCTAATGTTGAACATTCCCACTAAAACTGACAGGGCAAACCTCTTATATATAAATAAAGAGCAAACCCCATGACGTTTTAGCACTGATGATGCTATCTGCAGGAAAACAACCAAGCTCAGAGAGCATCAAGGACCCCACAGTATGTGTTGCATTTCATTCCTTCTTTCCATTCTAAACAGAGCAGATCAAGAGATATAAAATTATTCCCCCTTCAACTGTGTGTTCTCCTGAATAGATTTCACAGTGAAGCCAAAACATTGCTTTGGGGAAAAAAAAATTACTAAAAGTATACAACCGAAAATTGCAAGACTAGAATCCAATTGATATTAAGAAAAGGAAGAAAATATCTATGAATCTCTAGGGAAGAATAAATGAAGTTAACCTTAATACGGCTTCATAATTGAGGTATACTTTGAGAGTGTTTTCTATGTTAATTTCACTTAGATACTTTGAACAAATTAGTAATTAATTTGTTATGCAATAGGCAAACACCAAGGATTCCTTTTTTAAAGCCATAGCTTTCCTATAATACTGGAGATTTTAATTTACCAGATTTCAAACTATACCATTGGGTCTCCTTGTTTACTTCAATAAAATGAAAATTATATCGAATACGTACCTTTGTGGGTTCAACTGGAGAGTTATTATCTGGCAGTCTTGATATCTTGGCAAATACTTGGTTCCAGATACAGATTCAATAATATGCCCCATACTTGAAGCACTTAGATATATTTGGACACTGTTGGATAAAGAATTAAAATGTGATGTAAATTCCTATGAGTAATCCATGTGCTGCAATACAGTACAGTATATCTTATTTTATAAGGATGGGGAAAAAGTATTTATGAGAAGAATCAGTTTGAAAATAAGATAGTTAATAAATTATGAATGTTAATTTTAAAAAGTTGAATGATTATGCAAGGAATAATTTGCCTGAAATAGTTGAATGTATATTCACTTAAAGGGACAGGGTGGTTCAGTAGGTTAGGATGCTGAGCTTGTCGATCAGAAGGTCGGCAGTTTGGCAGGTCGAATCCCGAGTGCCGCGTAGCAGAGTGAGCGCCTGTTACTCGTCCCAGCTTCTGCCAACCTAGCAGTTCGAAAGCACGTAAAAATGCAAGTAGAAAAATAGGGACCACTATGGTGGGAAGGTCACAGCGTTCCGTGCGCTTTTGGCATCCAGTCATGCCGGCCACATGACCACGGAAATGTCCTCAGACAAGTGCTGGCTCTTCAGCTTTGAAACAGAGATGAGCACCGGCCCCTAGAGTTGGAAACAACTAGCACGCATGTGCGGGGGAACCTTAGATGATGTAGTATAAATGTAGATGTAGATAAAGTAGATGTACATGTATATGTAGATGATGTAAATGTAAATGTAGATGTACATGACATACAGTAGATGATGCAGATAGATAGATAGATAGATAGATAGATAGATAGATAGATAGATAGATAGATAGATAGATAGATAGATAGATAGATAGATGTAGATAATGCAGGTGTATATGTGTATATAGATAAAATAGATGTATGCAGATATAATGATGTAGATGTAGATATAGATAAAGTCGATGTAGTTGTAAATGTATAGATGATGGAGATGTAAGTGTAGATGCAAATGATGTAGATGTACATAAAGTAGATGCAGATGCAGATGCCTGCTGTTGTTGTGCTGGCATGAGTCAGCAGAAGGAGAGAGAAAAAGAACATAAGGAGTCATGCATTTTTGGGTGCCCAGATATGTTAGAATATCATTATAGGAACATTTGCAAGGTAGATGCCTACTTTTCTCTACCTAGGAAACCAATTTGTATTCATGAATTGGGATAGGAGC
Source organism: Vipera berus (assembly GCF_964194415.1). Lineage (NCBI taxonomy): Eukaryota > Metazoa > Chordata > Lepidosauria > Squamata > Viperidae > Vipera > Vipera berus. The sequence goes on along the minus strand of NC_138209.1, from coordinate 72,297,204 downwards.
CCAGTTCATTAGATTTTCATTTTAATATGAATCACCTTCATTTACATATTCCATAAAAAGGCACCAACTAAAACACAATTATTTATTTGTTCTGCTTCTTCAAATTTTGCGGTGCACATATCCAGCCCAAAACCTCATAGTAGAATGCTTAGTATTGTTTAAATTATGCTCAACAATGCACGTATTAAGGTAAGTTCATTTAAAATGTGTTTATTAAGGATAGGAGTTTCAAGAGGTCAATTTAGAGAGAAATGAATATAAAAAAACATACAGATTTCATGTATGCACTGATGCAGTATGGAAAAGATTTATTGCTGACTTGAAAAAAACATGAATGTTAATATAAATATATACAGGACTAAATGCTAAAATGATATAGGAAATGGTTAAGAATGATTTTTTACGCAGACTTTGGTCTCAAATACAGATTACTGGGAAATGTTTCTTGATGGATACACATAACCCTGTAGATATCAAGTTCCACATATAATAAATCAAAGAACAGCTAATAAATTCTTTCCATCTAAATTCCTTCTAAGATTCTAATATTTCAAATTATCAGCTGTGATTGTGCACTGGTACAAATTCCCAGTGCAATGAAGCAGTAAAACAGTAACCATTGATCTTCCCTGTTTTGTTTTGTTTTTAATTCCAAATTTCATTTCCAAACTTTGTTTACAAACACATGCACTTTCTTGCAGATTTAAATCCATTCTTTTTTTTCTTGTAGGATGCCACCCATGTAAGTGCACTCGTGCAAGGAATACAACATTTGCACTGAGATTAAGAACATGGGAAAGAACAAAAAGTGACAGGTAATACCCGTTCCTTTATTCTAGGTAAAATACTGATAAGAAAAGATTCAGAGAAGCATTAGAGATATTTATATAATGTCTAAATGAGTGGGAAGAAAGCAAAGTGCATATTCTAAGCCAGGGGTGTCAAACTCAATTTCATTGAGGGCCACATCAGCATTATGGTTGCCCTCAGGGTGCCGGGTGGGTATGGCCTAGGTGGGTGTGGCCTACTGGGTGGGCGTGGCTAGAGTGTGTATGGCCTACTGGGTGGGCGTGGCCAGCTCTACATCGTTCGCATCAAGGGTGCCTATGGGGGCCTGGGCAGGAGTGGGACAGATCTGAGGGTCTCTGGCAGAAGGAGGGTCTCTGGGCCAGGGCCAAGGCAGTGGGGGCCGTTCCCTCACTGTTTCCAGGATGGCTTCGCGGGCCGCATGAAACCACTTTGCGGGCCGGATCCGTCCCCCGGGCCTTGTGTTTGACATGTCTGTTCTAAGCCCTTCTTTTTTTTCTTCCTTTCTTCCCAATTCGTTCTACCTCTACTGCGTCTCGTTCTGTTCAGACTACGGTATTCAGAATGCTGGTTTTCCAGGATTCTACATTACGGTATAAAGTTAAATTTGTTTATCATCCACAGTTTATTGAGACTGCCTGAAGGCTCCACATTTTAACAAGGCTTGAACGGAACTCAACTTTAACAGAACTCAGCTTAGAATGTAGGAAGTGCAGAAAGAAACTGTAAATAAGAAACTTCTACTCAAGAGCCCTCGTACAAATCTTGGACTTTTCTTCAATTATTTTTGTATATAATGTTTTATTAATTTTCTGTCATTACAATTCCTTAGTGCTTAATGAACAATGTGTTGTATGGGATAATTTATTATGTTTAGTAATACCGATTACGTTCTTACTCTCTGTCCCATTTTTCCAGCCATTGATGAAATACAGTAGGTTCCGTGTTTGATAAGCTTGTAAGCCGCCCTGAGTCTTCGGAGAAGGGCGGGATATAAATGGAATTTAAAATAATAATAATAATAATATTCTTTGTCTTCTTTTGCTTTAATTCTCAGTGTAAGGCTATCTATTTCTGCAAGGTCCAGTATTTTCTTAATTATCTTTTCCTCCAATGGTGTTTTTTTTCATTTTTCCAGTGCTATGCAAATACAGTCCTCGCTGCTGTTAATACGTGTAATGTTAAAATACACTTTGTTTATCAAGTTTTTTCTGAAATTATACCTAATAAAAAGAGTTTGGGTTTAAAGTCTATGTATTTCCCTAACATCTTTTCTAACCAAGTATGTTTTTTTGTCCTTTTGTTGTTGTTGTTGTTGCTTTAACACACATCCACCACAAGTGATAATATGTACCAGGATTTTGGTTACATTTCCAACATTTACTAGACATATTTTTAAACATTTTTGCTAACCTAATTGCCATTTTTCTAATTCGATATTATATCCAAAAAAATTTGACCATATTATCATTGTTTCTTTCACTTCTTTGTCTTCCATTTTCAAATTCAATAAAAAATATATAATTTCTTAATCAATTTTTCATCAGAACTCAACAACATCTGGCCAAATAATGTCTGATCTTTATAGAAACCATGTATTTTAACATCCTTATCATACCTTGATTGCATTTGCAGTCGAGGCCACTAGGATAGATCAATGCCCTGATCTTCAAATTTTGTTTCGATTTTAATTTCCCATCTGTATTCAGAATACCTTCATATGTTAAAATTTCCTCAGATTTAACTAGGTTTGGGTGAACAAATGCTTCCATCGTTTATAGCCATCCTGGGATTTTCATATATATTTTGTTTTATCTTTTCCTATACATATAATCTAACATAAAATGGGACGCGGTGGCTCAGTGGGTTAGGACGCTGAGCTTGTCGATCAGAAGGTCGGCAGTTTGACAGGTCAAATCCCGAGTGCCGCATAACAGAGTAAGCGCCTGTTACTCGTCCCAGCTTCTGCCAACCTAGCAGTTCGAAAGCATGTAAAAATGCAAGTAGGAAAATAGGGACCACTACAGTGGGAAGGTAACAGCGTTCCGTGCGCCTTTGGCGTCTAGTCATGCCGGCCACATGATCACAGAGACGTCCTCAGACAAGTGCTGGCTCTTCGGCTTTGAAACGGAGATGAGCACCGGCCCCTAGAGTCGGAAATGACTAGCATGCATGTGCGGGGGATCCTTTACCTTTATACATATATACATATAATAAGGCATTTCTTATATAGTGGTTTTGGAAGTATCTATGAGTTTTGCTCTTTTCATACCATAAAAAATGTGTGCCATCCAAGTTGCAGATCGTGTCCTTCTACTGTAAATATAGCAATCTTTGATTTCTAAGGGTTATCCAATTTGTCCAATTAGAAGAGCTTTATTTTGATTTCCTTTGCATAAACAATTGGATGCAAAGTTACCCAGCAGTATTATTTTTCCCCCAAAATTTTAAACATTTAGTCTGCAGTGTAATCGTGGAAAGAGGACTGGTTTGTTGTTGTTGTTTTCCCAGCAGGGACTCTGACAACCAAGAGTTCACCACATTTCCACCCAAATCGCCCTAAGAACCAAAACAACAACAACAACAACAAAAAGTTTCTTCTTCCAAATGTTCAGGCTTGTGCTGGTGACCATCATCAGGCATCTTCTCTCTCTTTGGAGAGAGGACGGGCTCCAGCATGAGACCAAAATCTTTGGTTCCAGTGAACAAGTCAGATTGGATCCTGCAACGCTATCTTGTGACGCCCATACTTACCTTCATTCTCGAAAACAGGAATTCTTAAAACTCAAAAAGAGAGTCAGTTCTGCAGCCTGTTACCACTGATCCATAGTTATCACTGATCCACCGCAGCCTGAACCCTCTGCCCTGCTTAAATAGTTTTCAAAAGCTACTTATGTCACCCGAGCACCATTTAAAAGGCATCTACTACAGGTTCCCTCATCCAAGACAGAAACTAGTTTTGCTATTCCACAGAGAGGGGAAGCAGCATTGTTGAGGCTTTGCAGCGTATTCAACGTGCATTATTTAGCATTTGCATTCTCAGTGTTTCTTTCCTGAACAGCAATACAAAGTTAATTAAAAAACGCTCCCTGTTGAGATAACTTCGGTTTCATCTACCATTTCAAACAATTAATTAACTTCTGTATACTCTCAGGTAAGCTAGGCCGCTAGCTGTGCAAATCACTTTTGTGATGACTGAACAGTCTTATTGGTGCCCTGGGAATGTATCCTACTGACACAGACACACACACCCTTGGGAAATACACCAAGTATTCTGTTGCAGAAGAAACAGCAGCCTGTTGGCATGAAAGCCACATCTCCGTCAGCTTTGATTGTGGGCTTATAAAGCATTTTGGAGTAGTGATTGAGACTGAGGAACTGGTGAGTCTGTTAAATTTCACCTGCCAAGTAAACCCAATTTTCCTATGTATGGCGAGAAAGAGAAGAATAAGTACGTAATTGACAGCCGGAAAGCCACAGTTGCTAAAAATGCTTCACTATGGAGGATTAGACTAAAAACTGTGTATTTTACTTGCAGTGCGGAGGAAAAGGCAATTCCGCACTTCCTAAAATTAAATCTGTTGGGCTGGGCAGGTTTGGGGTGTACTTTGATCAAAGCAGGCCAAGACAAAAAATCTTGGAATCTCCCATTCACGGTAACTTGAAACTAGGGGTCTGCCCATGAAAGGCTATGAAAACCCTGCACCTGTTTGGCAATTTAGCCTTATTATTATGTTTGTTTTTGTGATTAGTTATAGTCAGCCCTTTGGAATAACTGTAATAAGTTCTCTTGAAAAAAGCTTTTCAGTTAAACCAGTCAGTACAATCAATTAAAGAATTTTTGAAAGGGTTTTTTTTTTATTGCTGTTGTTGTTTCACCAAGAAGTCTGTTTATGCATTAGTGGTTCCTTTAATATTTTCTCCTGTAATGAATTGAATTCTGGTTTGAAGAGAAACATTGCTCCTTATTACAATTCATCTATTCTCAATTTAATCAGCTATAAAGAACACGAGGAGAAACCTTTTATTCTTCCGCCACTCCAGGTGTTAAGTGTGTGGCCATACAAGTAACTTCAGCAGAAGTCCTTCAGTTAGGCCAGAAACACACTATAAAAATGACTCACAGTCTGCTGGTTTTCTAGCCTTCTAGCCTAACCACTATACCAAAGTGGTCCTCGGGTGCACAACTATGAAGATGCAATACTTGCTTTGTAGGCTTTTAGTAAGTGTGTGTGTGTGTGTGTGTGTGTGTGTAAAGACGTGAAATCTGGTATAATGGACTGTGAAAATACTCTGGAGGTAGACCCTAGTCAAGAGAAACTGGAGTCAAAGTAGAACTGCAATTGAAAGAAAGTTGGATTTCCTTAGAACAGACATGTCAAACACAAGGCCCGGGGGCCAGATCTGGCCCGTGAAGTGGTTTCATGTGGCCCACGAAGTCATCCTGGAAACAGTGAGGGAACAGCCCCCGCTGCCTTGGCCCTGGCCCAGAGACCCTCCTCCTGCCAGAGACCCTCAGATCTGTCCCACTCCTGCCCAGGCCCCCATAGGCACCCTTGATGCGAACGATGTAGAGCTAGCCATTCCCACCCAGTAGACCATATGCACTTTAGCCACGCCCACCCAGTAGGCCACACCCACCCGCCCCCCTGAGGGCAACCACAATGCTGATGCGGCCCTCAATGAAATTGAGTTTGACACCCCTGCCTTAGAAAATCTAAGAAATAAGAAGTCCATTCCCAAATTAAAGTGACTTTTATGATTGGTCATCCAGTCACTGTCATTTTTTATATATAAATATTTTATTAATTTTCTATTTTTACTTAATAGACAACGTCATGACTGAGTCCATTAGTAATTCCATGGTATGTGTAAGCTTCTTCAAACTAAATCCAATATTACGCTGTCTAAAACATCCTCTCTTCTTCCGGTAATAGACATTTTTCCACACTAAGCAAATATAGATCTTATTATTGTTAATAAATATACAGTTGGATATCAGCATTTGTTACAGTTTTCTAACAGTATCAATAATATCAGTTTAGAATATCTTTTCTAACCAAAACATACCTTAATTGTATTTGCACTCAATATCCATTTATTCAGTCCTTATCCTATTTTTGCTTTTTTTCAATTTTAATTTCCCATCCATATTCAAAATATCCCAATCATTTATAATTTCAAAACAAGTTTTATTTGGGTAACCAAAAGCTTCCCTTATTCAAACTTCTTAGCATTTTCTTATTTCCCTTTTCATACCAAGGTATAATATTCTGATTACAAATCTTATCTATCTAGTTATAATAATAGATTTCTAGCAATCTATTCTTAACCATATTTTACACATCTAATTAATAATATAGCGTCCTGTCTAATAGGTCAAAGCTGTCATTTTTGATGGATACCAATCTTGGTGGGTCAGTAGAATAAAGTTGATGACTTATCTCATTCATACTAGGATCTCCATCCTTGATAGTTAGACAGATATAGATGACACATACAGTAGACAGGCAGACAGACAGAAATTGTCCTTCAATTAAATTGCTTATCTAGTGACCAATTCTTTTCTTTTCTACCTTTATCCCAAAAGTGCTTTTTCATGAGGCAACTGGACTTTCTTGTTTTTCTTTGTCCAGTTGCCCCGTGAAAAAGCACCTTGGGGATAGCTATGACCTGGATGACTAAGAATCTCCATAGACTTTTCTATCTTTACTTCCTTTCACAACATATTTTAATATTCAGCTTTATTTGTTTAGAGGCAATTATTTTCCACAGTACAAGATTTCATTTTATTTTATTTTTATTTAATGCCCATTCATTTATTTATCCCTCCAGCAAATGGTTATTATTTTAGCAGTGGAAATAATTGTAAACAATCAAGTTGCATGCATATAATGTGTTCTTCTTTTTCCTGGTTTTGTCCTTGTCATTTTTTTTTAAAAAACAACACTATATTTTTATTAAGCACTTTGTGAAAATAGAGAATCAAAAAAAAAAAAAAAAGAAAGAGGAGAAAATTGAAAGAAAACTAAACACAAAGTGGACTAACAGTGAATTCATGAGCATCACAGAGTTGTGTTAAAATTCTCAATATTTCATTAATTAATTTTAGGTAACTGAACATATAATATATATATATATATATATATATATATATATATATATATATATGTATATGTATATGTATATGTATATGTATATGTATATGTATATGTATATGTATATGTATATGTATATGTATATGTATATGTATATGTATATGTATATGTATATATATATATATATATATATATAGGGACGCGGTGGCTCAGTGGGTTAAGACGCTGAGCTTGTCGATCAGAAGGTCGGCAGTTTGGCGGGTCGAATCCCGAGTGCCGCCGCGTAGCAGAGTGAGCGCCTGCTACTCGTCCCAGCTTCTGCCAACCTAGCAGTTCGAAAGCATGTAAAAATGCAAGTAGAAAAATAGGGACCACTCCGGTGGGAAGGTAACAGCGTTCCGTGCGCCTTTGGCGTCCAGTCATGCCGGCCACATGACCACGGAGACGTCCTCGGACAAGCGCTGGCTCTTCGGCTTTGAAACGGAGATGAGCACCGGCCCCTAGAGTCGGAAACGACTAGCACGCATGTGCGGGGGAACCTTTACCTTTACCTTTATATATATATATATATATATATATCCCATTTATATCCCGCCCTTCTACGAAGACTCAGGGTGGCTTACAATCTAAAGCACAATGTGCTTAGCAATAGCCTTCATTCTATGTATATACCTGCTTATTAGGGCTTTCGCCTCCCCCCAGCAGCATTATTACAAAGTCAGCTTATTGGCCCCAACAATCTGGGTCCTCATTTTACCTACCTGGGAAGGATGGAAGGCTGAGTCAACCTTGAGCCTGGTGGGACTCGAACCTGCACTAATTGCAGGCAGCTGGTGTTACTTAAGGAGGCATTAGCCCACTGCTCCACCAAGGCTCTTGATATTGTTTGGAAAAGCACAAGTCACCATTAAAATCCAAGCACTGCATAAATATCAACAGCACCAATCATAAATGTGGTAGAAATAATAAAATACTGTAAGACTAAAAGCTGCCCAGTCTCTTGTTAGTGAAATGGGTGCCATACAAAATTTAAATTCAATATCAAACATATATTGAATTTGTTCCCAACCATTGAAGACAGAATTTTTACAGGTACACTAATAGCACTAGAGCATTTCTTCACTAGGGACGTGGTGGCTCAGTGGGTTAGGACGCTGAGCTTGTTGATTGGAAGGTCAGCAGTTTGGTGGGTCGAATCCCGAGTGCTGCATAGCAGAGTGAGCGCCTGTTACTCGTCCCAGCTTCTGCCAACCTAGTAGTTCGAAAGCACGTAAAAATGCAAGTAGAAAAATAGGGACCACTACGGTGGGAAGGTAACAGCGTTCTGTGTGCATTTGGCATCTAGTCATGCCGGCCACATGACCACGGAGATGTCCTCGGACAAGCGCTGGCTCTTCGGCTTTGAAACGGAGATGAGGACCGGCCCCTAGAGTCGGAAATGACTAGCACGTATGTGCAGGGGAACCTTTACCTTTACCTTTACCTATTTCTTCACTATTTTTAAAACAATTCTACTTATTTACTAAGAAGGACAAAATCAACTCTTGTCCTCATCAACAAATACCCTGCCCATCTCATTTTGGTAAGACATTTTGGTCCTACCAATTGCTGTCTGTGTTATGTATGTGTGTGTGCTAATATCACAGGCCATGTCTGGAAGAAAAAGTCAAACAGGTTACTAGGAATATGGTAAATTTGACATGAGTTTCCAAGCATAGTCCCCTTTTATTCCGTAATATGAGTTTGTTTTTTTTCTGATGGGAAAGGGAAGGTTAAAACAATGTAAAGCTTATGTGTTCTTCAACTCTTCATCTGATGATCTACCAGCAAAGAGAAAAAATAATATATTAGAATTCATATTATATGCTTCTAAAAATTGGTTTAGAAAATGTGATGGGTTGTTTTTTTACAAATTCCTCAAGGTATGTAAAAAAGCACTGCATCTCCAAACAGAGCAATGATCAAGAGAATTAAGAATAGCTATTTTAAACTTGGAATCCAACTCTGTTGCCACTATTTATTAAATATAGCATTTCCACATTCCTTCAATCTTACTTTTGTTGGATTTCCCCCCCCCCCCCGTTTGAAAGCAGCATTAAGGAGAAACTTGGTACTTGTCAGCTTGCATTTACCGTAGAATGTTTTCCCTGTCCCTTCTAATAATACTCTCCCATTGAATATTTTTGGCACCATAATGAAATCAACATCATCATAACACTGAATAACAACACTGAGGCTTATAGTCTTAAACATACTATCTTGGAATAAAATTCCACTGAAATGAGTGGAAGCTAAATTTAAATTAACCTCTTCAGAAATCAGCCATAAAAAGGCAATGTTTTTGATGATGTGCAAAGATCTTTTTCCTTTTTAAATGCGAATGACACATTCAACATGAAAAAAAGAATAGATACCGTATACAGAAGCCAATATGGATGAATTCTTAAAATCTAGCTGATCCTCAGTTTTCTGGACACAACAATATTAATTTTCACAGTTTATTGCTTGAGACCCTAGCATTCCCTGGTGGCTGTCATCAAACTACTCACCAGTTGCAAAACTCAGTTAGCCCCTTCCTTCCTTCCTTCCTTCCTTCCTTCCTTCCTTCCTTCCTTCCTTCCTTCCTTCCTTCCTTCCTTCCTTCCTTCTCTCTCCTAGTTTATTTATTACTGTCACTAAACCATTAAACTGAAGGGGAGAAAGCTCTTTAACAGTGCTGATAGTAAGGGGGGAAATCATACTTTTGTTGTTTTGTGCATAATATATTCATTCCCCAGTATAATTGTACACAGAACAATCACTTCCTTCCTTCCTTCCTTCCTTCCTTCCTTCCTTCCTTCCTTCCTTCCTTCCTTCCTTCCTTCCTTCCTTCCTTCCTCCCTCCCTCCCTCCCTCCCTTCCTTCCTCCCTCCCTCCCTCCCAGTGTAATTGAATAGCTATGTAGAGTTTAATATGAATAGACTGGAACAATATTGTTCTATGCCCAGTCTAATTGAGTTTAAGGGTAAATAACTCATTTTTCCACAAGTCCATGTGCTATGCCAAGTTTTGTTTTGTTTTGTTTTAGTTTAGCTTAGTCTATTAATTTTAAAACTACACAACAGTTGAAGATGTCTGGGAAATCCATTAAAACAAATACAATTTGAAAAGGAATATGTGTAAAACAAAGTAGGCAGCTGTAAGATGGTCATTCAAAAGCTAAAATAACATCAATTCAAATGCCTCAAATGCAATTCAAAGCCCCTGTTTAAAAAAAATCCTGGGAAAACAAAAAAATATGGTTTATTGAGTTTCCTTAGGGTGGGACTCTTAGGGGGAGCCTGGAACCCCCCACAGAGCACGTCTTCGGGTGGCAGATTGGGGGGCCCTACCCGGTATGGCTATTATGCTGTAATAGTGGGTTAGAGGGAATTAAATATCTCCCATGGACCAACAGGCCTGGTGAGTGGCAGCTGGCTTCTCAGTATTGACTCAAGGCAGAGACCATATTGGTTGGAATGGCCACATTCAGAAGAACAGCACATGCTGTGGTAGCAGCCACTTGAACTGTGGTGTAGAAAGCCAAGGGAAGACTACTACATCATATATTTCCCAGGAAAATCATGTTAATGGCAGCAAAACCTAACAATGGCCCTGAGTATGGGCACCCCTTAAATGGAGTAGGGGTGCTAAGAATCTCCCGGTCTGCTACAAGCATGATAAACCCAAAACTACAAATTGGTACGTGGAATCTCAGAAGCCTATACGAAGCTGGGAAAACACACAACACTATCCAAGAAATGTCCAAATACAATATCTCTATATTGGGAGTGAGCGAAATGCGCTGGCCTGAAAATGGAATGTGTAGAATAGGAGATTATGCTTTCTACTACTCTGGTGAAACTAGCAAACACCATCGAAATGGAGTAGCTGTAATCGTAAACAATCTTGTAAATAAACGCATCACGTCTTTTACTCCTGTATCCGATAGAGTGATGGTGATCCAAATAAATAGTACTCCAGTAAATATGAAGGTTATACAAGTTTACGCTCCCACAGCTGACAGTGATGAGGAGGATTTAGAGAAACTCTACAAAGATATAAGCAGTGTACTGAAAACCCTAAAAAGTAATGATATCACAATACTCATGGGCAGTGCTTTTTTTGTAAAAGAAAAAGATGCCGGAACTCACACATGTCATACAACCCACCTTGCCTACCCTACAAGGTTCCATCCAAAAAAGGTGCCGGAACTCCGTTCTGAGCGTTCTATGAGAAAAAAAGCCCTGCTCATGGGAGACTTCAATGCAAAAGTGGGAGAAGTGATGCTCCTGTAGTTGGAAAGTTTGGCTTAGGAACCAGACATGGTAGAGGTGACAGATTTGTAGACTTCTGCAAGTAACATAGGCAATGTGTGATGAATACTTTTTTCAAGTTGCTAAAAAAACGCCTCTACACTTGGAGATCACCAGCAGATACACGAAATAATATAGTAAGGAACCAAATTGACTATTTTACAATAAACAAAAGATTTAGAAACCCAGTAAAATCAGTAAAGAAACACCTAGGTGCAGATGTACCATCCAGTCATAATCTACTACTTGCCGAAGTCCAGCTGAAAGTAAAAAGGATGAAAAACCCGAATTCTGCTAAACCAAGAAATGAGAGAGACTTCATCATTAAACATGGAGATAAGATAAACGAAGAACTAGAAATTCATTTCAGAGAAACCAACAACCTGAATGAGGAAGATGTGGAAGTGAAGTGGAATAAATTTAAAAATGCAATAGTAGAGGTAATAAATTCAAAACAGAGAGAGGGGTACCACAAAAAACAACAGTGGATGACAGAGGAAATTCTTCGCCTCATGGATGAAAGAAGATCTTATAAAAATAAAAACAAAGAAAAATACAATGAATTGCAGAAAGCAATTAGAAGAAAAATTCGACTGGCAAAAGAAAAGTGGTTTGCAAAGAGATGCAAGGAAATAGAAGAGACAAAACGTATGCATGATAATTTCAATTTACACAAAAAAAGTGAAAGAAGCAGCAGTACAAAAAGAAGACCAACAACTTAGTGGACAAAGAGGGAGAAATTATATTAGATGAGGATGAAAAACTAAAAAGATGGAAGGAATATATTGAATAAATTTTTGAGGACACCAGGGATGATATAGATATGGGGAGTATAACAACTGGACCAAATATCACTATGGAGGAGTTTGAACATGCAATAAAAATAGCAAAAACAAGAAAAGCCATAGGATCTGATGATATCCCAGTAGAAATTTTAAAATTGCTGGAGGACAATGGGAATTTTTTTTTTACTGCAGCTCTTCAATTGAATATATGAAAAAGGAAAGATACCAAATGATTGGCTAAAATGAACCTTTGTAACAATCCCCCCAAAAATAAATGCAAAGAATATAGAACAATAGCTTAATGAGTCATGCCCTGAAAATATTCCTGAGGATAATCCACACAAGAATATACAACAAAATTGAGGAGCGTCTAGGTAACACACAATTTGGTTTCAGAAACAATCTTGGTACACGAGATGCGCTATTCAGCATTCAAGTTCTTGTACAACATTGTAGAGATGTCAATCACAGTGTTTACATGTGCTTCATTGATTTTGAAAAAGCATTTGATAAGATAGGACACAGCAAACTATTACACATCCTGAAACAAGGGGGACTAGATAACAAAGACATCCAAATCAGGTAGCAAATGTGTTGTTGCTGTTAGCTGCGAAGTCGTGTCCAACCCATCGCGACCCTATGGACAACGTTTCTCCAGGCCTTCCTGTCCTCTACCATCTTCTGGAGTGCATTTAAGCTCACGCCTACTGCTTCAGTGACTCCATCCAGCCACCTCATTCTCTGTCGACCCCTTCTTCTCTTGCCCTCAATCTTTCCCAGCATTAGGCTCTTCTCCAGAGCAAATGTGAGACTAGGCCAAAAATACTCAGCAATAATAATAATAATAATAATAATAATAATAATAATAATAATAATAATAATAATAATAATAATAATAATAATAATAATAATAATAATAATAATAATAATAAGAAGAAGAAGAAGAAGAAGAAGAAGAAGAAGAAGAAGAAGAAGAAGAAGAAGAAGAAGAAGAAGAAGAAGAAGAAGAAGAAGAAGAAGTTGTTGGAAGGGACCTTGGAGGTCATCTAGTCCAACCCCCTGCTCAGGCAGGAAACCCTATACCATTTCAGACAAGTGGCTGGCCAGTCTCTTCTTAAAAACTTCCAGTGTTGGAGCATTCACCACTTCTGGAGGCAGGTTGTTCCACTGATTAATTGTTCTAACTGTCAGGAAGTTTCTCCTTAGTTCTAGGTTGCTTCTCTCCTTGGTTAGTTTCTATCCGTTGCTTCTTGTCCTGCTTTCAGGTGCTTTGGAGAATAGCTTGACTCCCTCTTCTTTGTGGTAGCCCCTGAGATATTGGAAGACTGCTATCATGTCACCCCTCACCCTTCTCTTCATTAAACTACACATACCCAATTCCAGCAACCGTTCCCCATATGTTTTAGCCTCCAGTCCCCCGATCATCTTTGTTACCCTTCTCTGTACTGATGCAGAAATACGAAGATGGGTCAGACTGGGATGTATTCTGTCCCCACTCTTGTTCAATATCTACTCTGAGTCAATCTTCAACGAGGCACTGGAGAACATCGATGCTGGCATCAAAGTAAATGGTGTTTGGATCAACAATTTAAGATATGCTGACGATATAGTTCTGCTTGCCAGTAAGCATGAAATCTTTCAGCTCCTCATCAACAGAGTCACAGAAATATCTGAAACATACGGCTTGAAGCTTAACACCTCAAAAACCAAGATCATGATCATCAGCAAACAACCCGTTAATTTACCACCAATAAATTTGGAAGGAATACCATTAGAAAAAGTTGAAAGGATCACGCACCTCAGTTCTAATTTACATGAAAGCTGGGACAGGACCACTGAAGTAAAGACAAGGATAGAGAAAGCTCAAACAACATTTTTCAAAATGGAAAAGGTCTTCTGCAGTCATGACATAAGCCCAAGATTGAAAATCAGGCTTGTCAGATGTTATATTTTTTTTTCTATGTTGCTCTATGGAGTAGAGAGTTGGTCTCTGAGAAGGCCACCTGAAGAGACTAGAAGCATTTGAAATGTGGATTTACAAGCAGCTGTTATGTATAAGCTAGGCTGACAAGATCAGAAATGAGGAGGTGATAAGCTGCCTGGGGAAGCCAAGGGAAATCATCAAAACAATTAAAAAATGAAAGTTAGAATATTTTGGACCTGGGATACGACACCCAGAAAAATACGGCATACTCCATTTAAAGATTGAAGGCAAACAAGGTCCAGGCAGAAGAAGAACATCATGGCTTCAAAATCTAAGGGACTGATTTGGACATAACTCAGCAGCACTTTTTCGTGCAGCTGCTAATAAAAATAGGATCGCCAACATGATCGTCACGTTGCATAATTCAATGAAGCTATGACCTATGCCATGCAGGGCCACCCAAGATTGACAGGTCATAGCAGAGAGTTCTGACACAACGTGATCCACTGGAGAAGGAAATGGCAACCCACTCCAGTATCTTTGCCATGAAAACCCATGGACACTACCAAAAGGCAAAATGGAGGAACGTTGTCCATGAGGTCGTGATGGGTCGGACATGACTTTGCAACTAACAACAACAACAACATGATCGTCAACATCCGATAATGGATATGGCACAAGGAGAAGAAGAAGATAGGGTGGGAACTTTATAAATTCTCCTTTCCACCTTCCACATAACTGAAATTTTCACCGAGGCTGATAATGTCTTGTGAGAATAAGAGAAGCAGAGTGCATGCTTTCCTAGGCAAAATTTAGATCTAAATATATTTTTTCTTCCTTTTTCAAACCTTCAAGAGTCCTCTAAACAGGCTCAGTCAGAAAAATAAAGTTGTTTAAATCTTAAAGTGGAGTGGGCAGTTGGCCTTATGCTCTTCTGTTCCCACTTAAGATGCAACCTTTTCTTGGTAGTTCAGCTTCTCATCCACAGTATCTCTTAATTCTGAAGAGTGAACAAGAGCTGTTCCAAGCCAGGTTTTCTCCAGGAGAAAAGTTGATCATCTTAAGATTCCCTCTCCTCAGAGAAGAATCTCTTCTTTTTTGCATTTAGCTCTTGTATGTTGCCCCTGAGAATAAGGTTCATCTCTACAAATAGCAATAGCAAAAGCACATAGACTTATACGCTGCTGCACAGTATTTTACAGCACTCTCTAAGCGGTTTGCAGAGTCAGCATATTGTCCCCAACAATCTGGGTCCTCATTTTACCGACCTTGGAAAGCTGGAAGGCTGAGTCAATCTTGAGCCGGTCAGGATCGAACTCCTGGCAGTCGGCAGAGTTAGCCTGCAATATTGCCTTCTAACCACTGTGCCACGTTGGCTCTAAGTAACTGACACAGCAGCAATGTCTGCTGGTTGCAGCAAGCAAAGCATAGTCCATCTCTCTCCTTGTTCCAGTGCACATTTGTAATTTTCAAAAATGAAATTATGAAGTTTGGAAAAATAACATATCAGGAATGAAATATCATTGAACATAGACTTATGGATCAGAGATGCTTTGTACTCAAAAAAGTTTTTTTTATAAACACTGAAATTCAAAAACTGAACACCAATAAATATACATCGACAGACAAAGTTTTCTTTTTAACGAAAATGAAAAAAAGGCTTTTGCAAGGAAAAAGAAAAAGAAAAAAAAACTACAAAGGAAGTTTAAAAAAAACACACAAGTCAACTTGAAGATTCATTTGGATGCAGTCAATAAAATGCTGAACAGGCCAATTCCAAATAATGAAACATTTGTTTGAATATCAATAGCAATTAACAGAAAAAATTCTGAAATACATGAAGGATATTATAAGACAAAAAAAATACCTCGTTTGAAATTTACTCAAAGAAAATATTTAAATGAAATTTCACATGATGGAAATACAGTTGCCTAATAATCAGTGACAGATTTTATTTTCCTGGGCTCCAAGATCACTGCAGATGGGGACTGTAGTCAAGAAATTAAAAGACGCTTGCTCCTCGGGAGGAAAGCCATGGCAAATCTAGACAGCACACTAAAAAGCAGAGACATCACCCTGTCAACAAAAGTGCGTATAGTCAAGGCTATGGTCTTCCCAGTTGCAATGTATGGCAGTGAAAGTTGGACCATAAGAAAGGCTGAGCGCAAAAGAATTGAGGCCTTTGAACTCTGGTGCTGGAGAAGACTCCTGCGAGTCCCTTGGACTGCAAGGCGATCAAACCGGTCAGTCCTAGAGGAGATCAACCCTGACTGCTCTTTAGAAGGCCAGATCCTGAAGCTAAAACTCAAATACTTTGGCCACCTAAGGAGAAGGAAGGACTCGCTGGAGAAGAGCCTAACGCTGGGAAAGGTTGAGGGCAAGAGAAGAAGGGGACGACAGAGAATGAGGTGGCTGGATGGAGTCACTGAAGCAGTAGGCGTGAGCCTAAATGGACTCCAGAAGATGGTAGAGGACAGGAAGGCCTGGAGGAACGTTGTCCATGGGGTCGCAATGGGTTGGACACGACTTCGCAACTAACAACAACAACAACAAATAATCAGTTATGATAAAAATGATGAAAATGCTAATCAGTTTATCTTCAGCTTCATGAAAGTAATAACAACAGAACCAGGTTATAACTTGAAAGCAAACACACTGAAATAAAACTCATTCGCCAAAGTGAAACATTAGAATAGAAAATAAATCTGTTTCTAAAAGATTTTAGTGACCTACAATAACCCGAACTGAAAAATAGAAAATAAACATCGAAGTTTGGATGGTTACAATGATAGCAGAACTAATGTAAGAATAAAAAAAACAAAGAATGTTGGCATCTTCTAAAAAAAAACCTGAATAAGTATGAAACTACAATCAAACAATTCCGGGGACAAAAAACATTTTTTTTTCCAGAACTTAACTGGGGGAGAAAAAAAACTTAATCCCCCAAAATATGAAATAAAATATTGGAATGCTGGCCAAACCCTTTTCCAGATAAATGTAACAAAATGGCAACATGGATATCTGATATAGACAGATAAAACAAATGGAAAATATTGCAGTAACAGCAAAAAAAAAATAATTAAAGGACAAATGAAGAAGGTGAATAATCAGAGTGCATTAGCAAAAGATGGGCATCCTGGATTTTGGCTCAAACATCTACCTATTTTATTCATCTCGCAACTAATTTCAATAAAGCCAAATGTCACAAATGTCGCTACAGGTTTTGATCATGAAACACAAAACAAAAGAAACAACAGAACACATTTTTATCCGTTTATTTATCTGCGTACAATATTTAATATATTCACACGAATTTTGTCAGTAATGACTACATACATGCTGCAGAACAAAAAGGGGATTTAAAAATTCTAGAGACCATATTTTGAGTAACAGTATTTATATATATATATATATATATATATGTGTAGATCTAGAGTCTCGGGTTTCTTCCCGCGTTCCTTTCATCTTCAGAAAGTTGTGGCGACGTTTCGACGAAATCCCATCCGTCATCCCCTCTTTCACCAGTTATCGCCAACCTTTTCATGGAAGAATTTGAAACTAACGCTCTGGAAAAGACTACAAACAAACCGAAACTGTGGCTCAGATATGTGGATGACACCTTCGTGATCTGGCCCCACGGAAGAAAGGAGCTAGAAAACTTCCTAACACACCTGAACAGCCTACATCCCAAAATAAAATTCACCATGGAGATTGAAACAAACAACCAGTTACCTTTCCTGGATGTACTTATATACAAAAAACAAAACGGCACCCTAGGACACACAGTCTACCGAAAGAAAACACACACCAACCGTTACCTCAATGCGCAATCACATCATCACCCAGCACAAATAAATTCAGTAGCCAAAACACTAATAACAAGAACCAGACGCCTTGCAGATGAAACACATATACAAACAGAACTACACACCCTGACAGACATATTGACAGCAAACAAGTTCCAAAAAAACAAAATCACCAATATGATTCAGCAGGGGACTCCAAAACAGAAAAACATCCAAGAAGAAGAACAGAACAACGGACGAGCCATCTTGCCCTACATAAAAGGAACAACCGACAAAATCAGTAAAGTACTACGCAAACATAACATCAAAACCGCTTTTAATACTGACAGAAAGATATCAACCATCCTGAGAAATCCCAAAGACAAAATAGAACTGGAAAACCAGGGCATATACCAAATCCCATGCGCCTCCTGTCCAGCAACATACATCGGACAGACTAACAGAAGAATAGAGGTACGTGTAGAAGAACATAAGAACTCAGTACAGAAGAAAGATCACACATCTTCACTAGTACAACACATAAACACTACGGGACACAACATCAATTTTGAAGGTACAAAAACAATCGCCAAAATAGAACATCTCAATAGCAGAATAATCAGAGAAGCCATTGAAATAGAAAAACACCCAGACAGTATGAACAAGCGAGACGACACCTCCCGCCTACATGCCATTTGGAAACCAGCATTGATAGAGAAACGAATTTCAGCAAACAAGGATTTAAAAAACCAACAAACAACCCCAAATGCCACCAGCCCCAGCAAGACTCATCCACACCCAGAACAAAAACTCTCCCACACAGAAGACAGAACAAGTCAAGCAAAAGTGCCATCACCCAAGCAGAAGAACGCACACACGAACCTGACTGACCCATACCAGAGATACATAGCAGGTCCTCGAACTCGGAGCCAAACCAAAGCTCTGGAGGCCACTACACAGCCCACTCCTCAGGATACCAAATCACAACACTCAGGATATTACAACACAACAAAAAACCCCACCCATTCAGAACATACCCCACCCAATCAGAAGACAGCCACGCCTCCAACCAATCAGAAGACAACCACGCATCCACCCAATCAGAAGACAGCCACGCCTCCACTCAATCAGAAGACAACCACGCCTCCACCCAATCGGAGGACACCCCCACCCAATCAGAAAGCAGCCACGCCTCCACCCAGTCAGAACACAGCCCCACCGGCAGTTGGAAGGAAAGGAACAGCCAGACCACGCATTGCTCCTGGAAGCAGCAGGAGGAACACTCCGGCCTGATGATGACGGATGGGATTTCGTCGAAACGTCGCCACAACTTTCTGAAGATGAAAGGAACGCGGGAAGAAACCCGAGACTCTAGATCTACACATACAGACACCCGCGAGAATCTACGAAAACATATATATATATATATATATATATATATATATATATATATATATATATATATATATATATATATATATATATAAACCCTCTACAAACTGTAAAACATGGATTTATAAGGGCCAGATGAAGTACCCAAAATAATTAAGATAATTATGAAGTTTTAAAATAAATGTAAAAGGGACACTGATAGCAAAAGCAGAAGACTTGGAGAGGAGGACGAATTCTTCAAGCAAAATCTTTTATCTCCATTGCTTTTTAATAGGGCTGCGATTCCACTGGCTATAACTTTGAATAAAACACCAGTGGGCAATGAATTATCCAAGCAGAGTACAGAACTCTCACATTGCTCTGATGATGATTTGATGATTTGAAACCATATGGAAAATCATCTGGAGAAAAGCAATAACTTTTAAATATACTGTAGTTCGTATATGTAAAGAGGGTGTATAAATGGAATTGCGACACTGCCCCAAAAATTATTGAATACTCAGATTAAACTGAACAATGACATAATACTAAAATCAAAGCACTGACAATGGAGGAAACTTATAAGTGTAAGTGTCAGAATCCATTTATATCACATTCATAAATGGAATGTTTCAAACATTATTCCATGGATTCTGCCATCTCCTGAAGAGAAGAGAATAGATGTGTATTGAACCGGTATTAGGCATTTCAAAGGAAAGGAGAAGCCTTTTGAACTGGGGAAACAAAAGGGGGGGGCTAGCATCTGGCTTGTGTCATGGAAGAGAGCAATAAACATGAAGGGTCCTAAGTTCCTTTTTCCCATGAGAGAGATGATACGAGGTAAATGATGGGGGACTGACCAAATGGGGTTAAGGGGGGGTTAAACCGGGAACTCTTTATAAGGGTTTAGTTCGTGGAACAATATTAAGTCCTGTCTTGTATTCCTACAACCAAGCATGTCATAGTAAAGATTCTTTTAGGACTAGATTTGGCTCCAAGAGTTTTGTCTTCCTAAGACGTGGTTTGGGGTGGGTCCTGACCGTAAGAGTGTTTAAGAAGCAATCAATATTGAAAAAGAAAACCAATACCACATTTGTAATATGTGTTTCAAATGTTTTGAAACTGAAGCTGAAAAAACCGTCTAAGCCATAAATATTTTGGCTGCCCCTCTAATATTCTACACAGCACTATTGTTGAAGGGACGCAACTGAAACCAGATGTTTTACACCACATGACCTGCAAATCTCTTTACAATACTTCGTACATGTCACTCCAAAAAACGGCATATATAATTTGTATTTACCGAAGAAAATTGGTGGTCACAGTTTGTTGCAAGTGAAGCAGAGAGCAGAAGGTGAAATCAGAGGTCTAAAACATTGCATTAATAAAGGGAAGTAAACCAGTTAGAGAACTGGAGGCTAAAGCATATGGAGAACGGTAGCAGGCATTGGGTATGTCTAATCTAATGAAGAGAAGGATGAGGGGTGACATGATAGCAGTCTTCCAATATATCAGGGGCTGCCCCAAAGAAGAGGGAGTCAAGCTGTTCTCCAAAGCACCTGAAGGCAGGACAGGTAGCAACGGATGGAAACTAATCAAGGAGAGAAGCAACCTAGAACTAAGGAGAAACTTCCTGACAGTTAGAACAATTAACCAGTGGAACAACCTGCCTCCAGAAGTGGTGAATGCTCCAACACTGGAAGTTTTTAAGAGGGGATTGGACAACATTTGTCTGAAATGGAAATTTCAGGTTTCCTGCCCGAGCAGAGGGCTGAATTAGAAGACCTTCAAGGTCCCTTCCAACTCTGCTATGCTGTTATATTAAATATTAGAGAATCAAAGGCAATATTCAAAACTAAGCAGTTACAAGAAATGAACATCCTTCTACATGGTCCATGGCTTCAGACTGGACACATCAAGAAAGTAACAGAATGATTAATATTTGCAACACACACAAAAAAGCATTAACAACCACTGTTATAAAAAATGAACATTAGGAAACAACAAATGATGATTATGCAAAGAGCAAACTGGCATTGTTGACCACCCAATAAGTGGAGAAAATAAGACAGGACGTGAACAAGTGATAAAGCAATGATATTTTGGTATTTATGTAAAAATGTGTCAATGATGTATTAGTATAATCTTAAAAAAAATGTTTCAGAATAACCAGGATAAAATTTTATGGGTCTTCTGAATTCAAATAGATCAACAACTACTGTACAGCACAACATGACAGATGTCACACTAGTTGAAGGAAAGCAAGTTTTATTTAAACTATGTAGCAATACTATAAGGTACTCACAATAGCTCAAAAGATCCTGGACAACATTTGTAGACCATCTGGACTTGCAGAGATTATGGAATTAAGTGGCAAAAATTTTACTCATAATTAATATAGTATTAGGTCAGTCACACTAGCATTCTCAAAACAGCCGACAAAAGTTAGAATCATTTTTAAAATATAATGTGTATTAAATGAGTTATGAATCACAAACTAAGAACAGAAGAAAATGAAAAAGAACGAAAAAAACCCATTAAAATGTGAAATTAAAATAGGAAAAAAATAGAAAAAAGAAAAATAAATATGTAAGAACAGTATATAAGAACAAGATATAAAGACATGGCTTCTCATATTCTTCACAGAAGTTAGAAAAGAGTCAGGGAAGATTATTTCAATATATAACTACTGCAGTGAGATTATTATAAGCACAAAGATGAAAAGATTCAGTGCTATTCGCTAAGGAGGAATGGCTGGTAAAATTGACAGACCTTGCTGACATTTATTTATTTATTATTATTTTATTAGATGTATATACCGCCCTTTCCCGAAGGACTCAGGGCGGTTTACAGGGCATTTTAAAATCATACCAATACAAAATACAAAGTTAAAAGACAAATAAAAGATTAAATTATCCCTGAAAATAAAACCCAGTTAAAATTCTCAGCCTGGGTCAGAGAGCTCAAAGAGCCAAGTCTTCAGGTCCCGGCGGAATGAACGTAGGTCGGGGGCAGTCCTGAGCTCCACGGGCAGCTGGTTCCAGAGGGCAGGTGCACCCACAGAAAAGGCCCTCCCCCTGGGTGTTATCCGCCGGCAATCTTTTACCGGCGTCACCCTGAGAAGACCCTCCCTCTGCGAGCGCACTGGACGAAGGGAACTTGATGTTGGCAGCAGGTGTTCCCTCAGATATCCCGGACCCAAGCCATTTAGGGCTTTATAGGTCATCACCAGCACCTTGAATCTCACCCGGAGGGCAACCGGAAGCCAATGCAGCTCGCGGAGTAGAGGTGTTACACGGGAGTATCGGGAAACCCCCATCACAACTCGCGCAGCAGCATTCTGCACCAGCTGAAGCCTCCGAGTGGTCATCAAGGGCAGCCCCATGTAGAGAGCGTTGCAGTAGTCTAAACAGGAGGTCACAAGCGCATGAGTGACTGTGTGTAGGGCATCTCGGTCCAGGTAGATGGATAAACTGACTTCTTCGATTAGAGAAAATACATATATATATATCTGCATTTATTGGTGACTGGAGACCCCTTATGGACTTTTTTGCATAAAATGAAAAAAAAAACCTTTTCAATTTATAGTTTCAATGGTTGGGCAGGATAGATTCAAGAAAGAAGAGAGTTATGATGTAATTTTAGAGTGAGAGGTTAAAATACAATTCTACTTATAAAATTAGGAATAAGTGAGCTCACAGTATTCAGTTCAAAGAACAGCTTGGCTTGGAACTACATATATATTATGCAGTTATTTGGACAGTTCTTAGTTTTTGAAATAAGGCATGGATTGACCCTTAAATTTATCAGCATTTGCTGAGCATTCTTCAGAAAAGAATAAGACAATTTGTTCTTAAAAATAGCTCCTGAACGGAAAATTGCAATCATAGCTGGCTTACTTTAATATTACATATATCCCCCTTCAAATATGTCCTTGATAAATATCATGCCTGAGGTAACAGCACACTTGCCAGATGCTGTGATTAATGTTTATATGTTACTTATATGTAAGGGTGTAGGTCTATACATATGTTTCTAAATAGTATGTTTAAATGTGTGTTATGTATGTGTATACTTTGACAGCAAGGAACTAAATTTCATCTTAATGTGTACCATTCTGCCCACAGTAAAAAATGACAATAAAAGTTATCTATCTATCTATCTATCTATCTATCTATCTATCTATCTATCTATCTATCTATCTATCCGTCCGTCTGTCTATCCGTCCGTCTGTCTATCCTAGTCTATCTGTCTGTCTGTCTATCTATCTATCTATCTATCTATCTATCTATCTATCTATCTATCTATCTATCTATCTATCTATCTATCTATCTATCTATCTACTGTATCTATCTATCTATCTATCTATCATCCATCTATCCATCTATCTGTCTGTCTGTCAATCTATCCTAGTCTGTCTGTCTGTCTGTCTGTCTTTCTGTCTGTCTGTCTGTCTGTCTGTCTGTCTGTCTGTCTGTCTGTCTATCTATCTATCTATCTATCTATCTATCTATCTATCTATCTATCTATCTATCTATCTATCTATCTATCTATCTATGCTGTGTAAATACAACCCCCAACAACCCTAGCCAACATGGATAAAGGATTCTGGGCATTGTGGTTTAGCAACTTCTGGATGGCAACAAATCTTTAACCCTTTCTACACCTCTAATTTAGAGATCACTTTGGGATATCTTTTAAAACCAATGTCTTTCTCAGAAAATTAAACCAGATGTGATTCATAACCAGAAGAAGCAGAACAAAGTCTCAATATTATTTTAAGCAGCAAAGAAAAGAGGGGATAAAAAAGAAACCAAGAATTCTACAAAGGTAGGCAAGTTAGAAGAATATAAAGGCAGACAAGAGAGACCAAATCTTTCAAGACTGTGCAACTTTTAAAATCTTCTTACAGTTTAGGAATGTATAAATTACAAGCACTTTGATGTTTTTCCTCCCCACCCTCTAATAACCACTGCTGGAAACTGACAATGTCTCATTTGTAATGAAATATTTAGTTATAGAAATTAACTTTGCTAGATCAAGATGCTTGAAGAGGTTTAATTTCAATTTTTATAACAAGATTAATAAAATAAGAAATTGAATTAGTGATGACATGAGCTACTTTTGAATTTCGGCTGTAG
>NC_138209.1:72245459-72267959 GCF_964194415.1 Vipera berus | reverse complement strand
TCCCAAACAATCTTTTTACTGACCACAGAAGGATGGAAAATGGAGTCAACCTTGAGCCCTGTCAGGATTGAACTCCAGGCTGTGGGCAGAGTTAGCCTGCAATACTGCACTTTAACTACTGCACCACCAGCACTCCTAATTCGGAAGCTTTTTCACATCCTCATCTGGGGCACCAGTTCTTTTTTTTTTTCTTTTTTTGGTACCAAGAAGCATTATTGACAATTTCCCACAACCTTGTGTTTGGAACGTTGCAACTCAGTCTACTAGATGCTTCAAAACCTTTCAGTTGGTCCAGTGTGCAGAACCAAGGTAATGACAAGCTCATTAATATTTTGAAAGCCACATTGGTTTTCAGACAGTTTCCAAGTGTGTTTCAATCGATGTCACTATTAAAGCCTTTCATGACTTAGGATGTGAGTATCACCAAGATAGCCCCTACTTTTTTGATAGAATAAAATAGGATAGGATAGGATAGGATAGGATAGGATAGGATAGGATAGGATAGGATAGGATAGGATAGGATAGGATAGGATAGGATAGGATAGGATAGACATTGGAATATAGAACAGAACAGAACAGAACAGAACAGAACAGAACAGAACAGAATAGAATAGAATAGAATAGAATAGAATAGAATAGAATAGAATCATGATAGGAATAGGAATAGGAATAGGAATAGGAATAGGAAATAGAATAGAATAGAATAGAATAGAATAGAATAGAATAGAATAGAATAGAATAGAATAGAATAGAATAGAATAGAATAGAATAGAATAGAATAGAATAGAATAGAATAGAATAGAATAGAATCATGATAGGAATAGGAATAGGAATAGGAATAGGAATAGGAATAGGAATAGGAATAGGAATAGGAAATAGAATAGAATAGAATAGAATAGAATAGAATAGAATAGAATAGAATAGAATAGAATAGAATAGAATAGAATAGAATAGAATAGAATAGAATAGAATAGAATAGAATTCTTTTTTGGACACAGGAATGTGTCTCTGGTGCATAAGCTCTTAGTGTACATACAAGCAACAAGTGATAAATCATGATCATAGTCATCATAAAAATATATTCATCATCAATCATAAGATAATTCTGCCTGCTATGGAGTCCTATAAGTGGCATATCTTTACTATTTCAAAATGCCATAGATAAATTTGGGGTAGGATTATTTTTTTTCCTGGCATCTCCTTCCTTCCTTCCTGAACTCCAGACTGAAATAGATACATTTAAATACCTGAAACTGAACGTGAGAGTTCAGGTTTTTTTTGCTTTTTTTTTTAAAAATGATGAGTTTGATCCATTTGTCACATTCAAATCCTATTTTGATTACAATATTAAGTAAGGTTTCAGTGTCAGGTTTTGACACTCCATATCATTTCAGATCATCCCATGGGTGACAAATGTCCACTTTGTTTTTAACAATTCGCATCCGTGTTTTATTTCAGTTAGAATTCAGGGTACAGTAAAAGCAAACAATGGAGGCAATAAATTCTCTTGAGAAGTTCTCCTCCTGATGTTTACAGGTCCATTTTTTTGCCATTTATCATCAAAGATTTTTTTTTGTTTCTTTGTTTTTAATCCCATTTATATCCCGCCCTTCTCCGAAGACTCAGGGCGGCTTACAAGCTTAGCAGTAGCCTTCATTCTATGTATATGCCTGCTTGTTAGGGCTTTCACACACACCCCCAGCGGCATTATTACAAAGTCAGCTTAATTGCCCCCAACAATCTGGGTCCTCATTTTACCTACCTCGGAAGGATGGAAGGCTGAGTCAACCTTGAGTCTGGTGGGACTCGAACCTGCACTAATGGCAGGCAGCTGGTGTTACTTAAGGAGGCATTAGCCCACTGCGCCACCAAGGCTCTTTTTAAATAAATAAATAAATAAATAAATAAATAAATAAATAAATAAATAAATAAATAAATAAATAAATAAATAAATAAATAAATAAATAAATAAATAAATAAATAAATAAATAAATAAATACTTTCATAGCTTTTGTTTTCAAAATCCGGGTGGTTTGTTTGCACCCATGCCAAATATTTCTAAACATTTCTGAATCCATTGATGTGAAAGAGAATTAATAATCAGTTGATTCTTCAATTATTCATCAGTTATTGATGTGCAGGTTGGGTCTTTGCTCACCTGGGCTTCTTTGTAGCATTATTTTATCAATCAGCAATGACACCTTGTTCCTCTTGAATTTCAGCAATACTTTTTGCTCAAGTTTTAAATATGTGACTCAAAATTGCAACTGCTGATATATGAGCTAGTGATTTGAACACTGTTGACAAGGAAGCATTTGCTCTGTAGTTGCTTGCAATTACATTTTGCATCTTTCTTCTATTATTAAACATGTTCTACCAGTTGTCATCCATTCTTCAACTTTTCCAATTTATGATATTTTATTAAATTGAGGAGCTAATCCTTCATGGAGAATCATCAGAAGTTTAAGCCAAAATCCACGTACTTCATCTTTTCCTGGTGCT
Organism: Vipera berus; assembly: GCF_964194415.1. Taxonomy (NCBI): domain Eukaryota; kingdom Metazoa; phylum Chordata; class Lepidosauria; order Squamata; family Viperidae; genus Vipera; species Vipera berus. The sequence goes on along the minus strand of NC_138209.1, from coordinate 72,265,457 downwards.
CTCTAGTTCTTAACTTTTATTTTTATTTTTTTGCTGGCGTTTTAATAATTTCAGATGCGATGAGCGTATTATTCATTTTGACTGGGCCACTGTTCTTCTCAATCTTTGGATTGTGGTTCCAATCAAAGGATCAAGTGAAGTCCTCAGTCTGAAAAAGTTGTCCATGGATTTTGTATGTGATCTATTGATTTATAAGGAAATTAATTAGTTTGGTTTTATGGGGGACAGCTCGCTAATTATGCTCCTGGGGCTTGCTTTACCATGAATATATCAAAAATGTGAATTGAGCTGATTACAATGCATATCCCATTCCCATGTTACACCTTTGCTCCGCGAGCTGCATTGGTTACCAGTTGTCTTCCGGGTGAGGTTCAAGGTCTTAGTGATGGTTTTTAAGTCCTTACATGGCATGGGTCCGGAATACCTCGGGGACCACCTGCTGCCGGCGTCGACTCCCCTCCGCACCGTGCGTTCCCACAGAGAGGGCCTCCTCAGGGTGCCTCCAGTCAGAGAATGTCGACTGGTGGCCCCCAGGGGGAGGGCCTTCTCTGTGGGCGCTCCGGCTTTGTGGAATCAGCTGCCGGCTGAGCTCCGGATGGCACCGGATCTCCGCTCCTTCCGGCGCGGGTTAAAGACCCATTTATTTGAACAAGCTGGCCTGGCCTGTAATTGTTTTTATTGTGGGCAATAATTTAATTCTTTTTTAACTTTTGTACTTTTGTAGTTTTAAGATATGCCCTGTTCACCGCCCTGAGTCCTTCGGGAGAAGGGCGGTATAAAAATTTAATAAATAAATAAATAAATAAATAAATAAATAAATAAATAAATAAATTTTCCTTTGTAAGCCACATCAGCTGAAAAAAACTAGACAAAAAAACCAGACTCTTATTTACTGGGTCCCATAACCACCAACTGGTTCTTTGCATAAACTACATGATAAATTACTGCAACTCAAGTGTGTTGTTTCACAATAGCACTGTAAATAATCAACTCTGTCACCACCAGTCAGACACTTTCCAGTAACTGGGCTAGCGATAATAGCCTCTCAGAGATAGTTTGGTTTTCTCTGTTGTGAAAGCTGGGGAGGTTTGCTCCTGGTTTCATCACTGACACTCTTGTTGAGTATTCTAACTTACGTTCCTAGTGACCATCGTTCCAACTTCTGCTTGAAAACGAGTTTGAATAGAAAATGGGAGAAAAGCTGCTTTGACAAATTTGAATCAAAAAATATTTTAGATAATCTGATCGGGGAATGACGACATTCAGTGGATGTACTTTTTGAAATATAGATCTCATATTTTCATGGTCAGCTATATTAACATTTGTGCGTGTTTTGGCAAGGGTTATGTGAAACCACCAAGAATGGTTTCTAAATCATAGTTCATGAAGTGTGAACTTAGGGAAGTGATTCAACGGGAGTCTCTCTGTTGGTGTAGGAAATGATCCTGAGGGAGGGGTCAAAAACGTCATCAGTCTTGAGTCCCTTCACACCGAAGTCCATCCCACCTTGAATTCCACCTCTTATCTATCACCAATTTGCTTTGACTGTTAATAATTTTGATTCTTGCAGAGAGCATAAGCTTGCAATAAATCTTTATATTGATTGGAAGTGCTTGGACTTCTTGATTTTCCCATGCTTGAAAATTGGGTCTACATGGCTTGAGTAGATGTTTTTCCTTCGTAAGAGATATGGGGAATAGCAAGAAATGTATGTTTTTAGTACCCATCCTATGGAGTAGTATAAGCAGTTTTATTTAATGAAGCAGCATTTTTAATTAAGAACTCAGCTTCTTAAGCAACTGCCTACATTGAAAACAATTATTTTCCAATCGAGAATCACATAGTTTTCTTTAGCATGATTTATTGAAGTAGATGGATCACAAGAGTCTCAGCAAGTGACGTTCTTGCTGTTTAGAATCAACACATCCTATGAATGTCAGAATGACATAAGGCCCTTCTCATTCTCTTCCTAATGGCCTTCTTATGCAGAATTTTGCAGCTTATTTATATCTCTTAAATCTCTATCTGTCCCTGAACCATCTTTTTGAGCAAATTATTCTGGAACAATGCTAAATGGCAGCAAAGAGACTCCTTGTGAATGGCAGTGATAAAAAGTAAAGAGATTGAATTCTAAGGATGCTTTGCTGTTAGTATGTTAGAGTGACAAGGAACATATTAAATATTTCTTTCTAAATGACTAGTAATTTTGATAAAGCAAAAAAAATAATAATAATCAGATACTTTCTATGAGCCTAATTATTGATATTTATATTTTGGCCTCATGTATTTGTATATGGAAGGGACGCGGTGGCTCAGTGGGTTAGGATGCTGAGCTTGTCGATCGGAAGGTCGGCAGTTTGGCAGGTCGAATCCCGAGTGCCGCGTAGCAGAGTGAGCGCCTGTTACTCGTCCCAGCTTCTGCCAACCTAGCAGTTCGAAAGCACGTAAAAATGCAAGTAGAAAAATAGGGACCACTACGGTGGGAAAGTAACAGCTTTCCGTGCGCCTTTGGCGTCTAGTCATGCCGGCCACATGACCACGGAGACGTCCTCAGACAAGCGCTGGCTCTTCGGCTTTGAAACGGAGATGAGCACCGGGCCCTAGAGTCGGAAACGACTAGCACGCATGTGCGGGGGAACCTTTATTTGTATATGAATATATATATGAGTGCATATATGAATGTTCAGATAAATGCACTTGGATATGGACACAGTCCTACTGTTATGACCCAGGTTGACTAGACAGAAGCAGGCTCTGATAGAGTCCTTTATTGTTCTGTTAAATTCTGCAACAAATGGCTCTACAACAGCTAGTAAGTCCCCATCCCACACTTCCCTGAAGGCAGCCAATAAAAACCGGTAAGCAAGAAAACCAATTTGCAAAAGCAGAGAGGAAATCCAAAGAGAAGGTTCAAGCTCATGGGGCAAGGTCCATAGGGCAAAGCAAGTCCACAGGGCAAGGCAGGTCCACAAGTCAAAAGACAAGTCCATGAGGCAAAAGGCAAGTCCACAAAGCAAAGGTACAAGGCAAAACCATGAGTCGAGGCTGAGATGTTCCAAAGCTGGGGGAGTGTCAGCCAACGCAAACAATGGATCTTGACAAAGACAATCTCCCCCAACTTCTGCTTAAGTCAACCCACACCAGATGTTCTTTGAGAGGAGGGGCGGGGTGCCCTTCTCCCGAACAGCCTCACAGATCTCCTTTGAGCTTGCCTCCGCTCTGCTCTCCATGCCTTTGGATCGAGCGGGGGAGGCAGCTGTTCCTCACCAGAGGAGATCTGCTGCTCTCAACACCACTGCCAATCTGCAGCCGATCCTCCGCCATGTCTTTAAGGGCAGGCAGCTCTCCATCTGGTCTACCAACTCCCCCAGTGCCTGAGGGGCCTAGGACAACATTGTCCTCAGCCCCTGGCCTCTCCAAACATCCAAGGGAGATGTGTCATCCCCATCCTGGCTTCAATGCCTCCTCCTCCAAACCAGGATCCAATGTGGCCAAGACACCTATACACAAATAGAAACTTAACTGTTCAGGATTATACATTTACTTTTCCTGGCAGCAGGAACTATTGTAATTTACCCCTTAATAGACACCCATAGACTTTGGTTTTTGCTGGCGTTAGAGCCAACACATGCACATATACAATTTAAAATCCATGCAAAATGAAGTACATATCGCACGTGGCAATATCGAGGCACACAAAGTTTTGTAGCGGAAGATTGGTGTCAGGCTATTCAGCTTTCAGGGTGTTTCTGTACTCCCAGAAATTATTTTATTATGGCTTAGGCAGCCATCTATACTCTTCGTTAAGGAATTGGCTCAAAGTTACAAATGTGATGTTTATTATCCCGTGTAATTCTTTCAGATAACAGCCCTGAAATTACTAACTCCCCACAAATTTCCTGCAACTCCACGAAAATCCTTATTTTCATAGCAATCATACAGCGGGAGGCTCTTTTAAAAAAAAAACAAAAAAAATGAAAAATGTATTAATATTTATGTCCATTATTACTGAAAAGCATACATCTTCTCAGTGGTCAGGTGGGGTTGTTTGCAAACTCCAGGAGATGCAGTGTTGCCTCATTTATTATTAACTCGGCTCATAAATTCTTCTGCCATCCAAAATAGCCTTAAACAATATAGGCGAAGCACATTCTGAATTCTTGCTTCTGCTTCTAAAATTGAAAAAAAAAATCTGGACAGCATCTAGATGTCATCAATTTTGAGGGGAAGATGACTGTTCTCAATCTCCTTTCTCTCAGCAAATGATGGAGTTTTATAGCCTAAAGCGATCTGCAAATATTTATTATGCAACTGTCTAAACAAAATGAAGAGACTGAAGTGAGAAAGTAAGAAGAGAATGTGCACACACACACACACGCACACATACACACACAAACACACACAGAGAAAGTGGATAACAGCAAATAAGACTATTGTTTCAATTAGAAATGAGCATTCCAATTATTATTTTTTTATTTCTGCCCTCTTTATGATTCTTAAAAATAACTTTGTCTTAGTCTGGATTTAAGACTTGCCAGTGAGTTGGTGAAGCGTTCACTGATGGAGAAATAGGTAGTTCTGTCACAGAAAAGTTCCAACTTAATTACTGAAGAAGTCAGGAATTCAACAGGTTCTCTTCAGCCCTCCTATTCCATCTCATCCTTCCAAGAAGGGGAGAGACAACTGGAGCTAATCAACTAAATCTTTTTCGACTGTAATCTCTTGAGCTTAGTTGGCTTGACACATCCAAGCTATCCATTTCAAGCTGTCGTTTAAAAACGGAAGTCTCCTTTTTTTAGAGTTACAGACAGTGGTGGGATTTAGCCGGTTCGCACCGGTTCGGTAGAACCGGTAGCTAAATTTTTTTCTGAGTTCAGAGAACTGGCTGAATGCACACTGCTTCTGGAAGTCCGTTCTAGGCTTGGGAGGCCTGGAGGAGGCCTCCCAGGCCTAGAATGGCCCACCGGAAGTGCATGGATGCCATTTCCGGAAGTCTGTTCTAGGCCTCAGAGGCATGGAGCTCATTGAAGAATGGCTGAAGGAATTGGGTATGGCCAGTCTAAAAAAAAGAAGGACTAGGGGCGACTTGATAGCAGCCTTCCAGTATTTGAAGGGTTGCCACAAAGCAGAGGGGCTCAACTTTTTTTCTAAAGTACCAGAAGGAAAGACAAAGGCTGCAGCTGCCAGGAAAGCCAACACAGTGCTAGGCTGCATTAACAGAGGGATAGAATCAAGATCATGTTACTCCCGGGTTACTTAAGGGAGGATCTGCTGCCGGCATCAACTTCCCTTCATCCAGTGCGCTCCCACAGAGAGGGCCTCCTTAGGGTGCCGTCGGTCAAAGAGTGTCGACTGGCGGCCCCCAGGGGGAGGGCGTTCTCTGTGGGCGCGCCGGATTTATGGAACCATCTTCCGGTTGATCTCCGGATGGCTCCCGACCTTCACTCCTTCCAACGTGACCTAAAAACATATCTATTTGAACAAGCCGGCCTGGTCTGATGGGTTTAGGGGTATTTTAATGTTTTGTATTAATTTATTTAATTTATTTATTTATTTATTTATTTATTTATTTATTTATTTATTTATTTATTTATTTTATTACATTTATATACCGCCCTTTCCCGAAGGACTCAGGGCGGTTTACAGGGTGATTAAAAAACCAAGATACAAAAGTTAAAAACAAATTTTAAAAAAATTATATTTGTCCCTGCATAAATAAAACCCCAGTTAAAATTAAGATTAATCCTCAGCCTGGGCCATAGAGCTCGAACAGCCAGGTCTTCAGGTCCCGGCGGAATGAACGGAGGTCGGGGGCAGTCCTCAGCTCCACTGGCAGCTGGTTCCAAATTGGGCTACTGTATTTAATATTTCTTTTAATTTTTATATATTGTATTTTATTGTATTGCCCTGTACACCGCCCTGAGTCCTTCGGGAGAAGGGCGGTATAAAAATTAAATTATTATTATTATTATTATTATTATTATTATTATTATTATTATTATTATTATTATTATTATTATTATTATTATTATTATTATTATTATTATTATTATTATTATGTGAAGTGTTAATACCACTTTACAATGCCTTGGTAAGGCCACACTTGGAATACTGCATACAGTTTTGGTCACCACGATGTAAAAAAAAAAGCTGTTGAGACTCTAGAAAGAGTACAGAGAAGAGCAACAAAGATGATCAGGGGGACTGGAGGCTAAAAAAATTGAAAGAACGGTTGCTGGAATTGGGTATGTCTAGTTTAATGAAGAGAAGGACCAGGGGAGACACGATAGGAGTCAATATCTTGAGGTTGCCACAAAGAAGAGGGAGTCAACCTATTGTCCAAAGCACCTGAAGGCAGGACAAGAAGCAATGGATGGAAACTAACCAAAGAGAGAAGCAACCTAGAGCTAAGGAGAAACTTCCAACCATTGAGGACAATTAATCAGTGGAACAACCTGCCTCCAGAAGTTGTGGTTGCTTCATCATTAGAGGTTTTTAAGAAAGGACTGGACAGTCACTTGTCTGAAATGGTATATGGTTTCTTGCTTAGACTAGAAGACCTCCAAGGTCCCTTCCAGCTCTATTCTGATTAATTAATTAATTAATTAATTCTGATTAAATGAAAAATGCATCTCTGCTAACAACATGGGAAACATTTATGGCTGTGAAGGCCTGAACTGGGGATATTCCTTCTCATATTTTTCTCCACTGCCACTACAAACAGATTATCCACAGAACAAAAATTCTGATCTTAGCTATTTTTACAACTAAAAAAAAAAGAAATACAAATTTGGTGCTAACAATATGTTCCAAATTCAACCAGTGTTGTTCATGATAATTATTTACAAATATTTGTCACATTCATTTTGGTATGCAACCTGCTAGTGTCGTGCATAATAGCACAATATTTCCATTCCAAGGGTATTCTTGCTTGAATTTGGAGCATCCATTACTGTTGCTCCTTCTGTACTCATCTAGCCTGGTGACACTACCTAGCTTTGCACATCATTACTGATAGGATTTGCACATCATTATTTTTGCACATCATTATTGGTTAGCTGAGGCATGGTTTCCAATTGTGATTTTTTTTTTATTTTCAGGAGCTGGTGGGAGTAGCCAACACGCCAGAAGATAGGCTCAAGATCCAAATGGATCTCAACAAACTCAAACAATGGGCCCTATCTAACAAAATGAAATTGAACGCAGAAAAAAGTAAGGCTTTTTACACTTAGGGATCTTGAAATCTTAGTGGACAATCAATTAAATTTGAGCCAGCAGCGTGCAGCAACAGCAGCAGCCAAAAAAACCAATACAGTACTAGGCTGCATTAACAAGTGGGATAGAATCAAGATCACGTGAAGTATTTCTTCCGCTTTATAAAGCATTAGTAAGACTACACTTGGAATACGGCATCCAGTTTTAGTCACCACAATATAAAAAGAGTCTGGAAAGATTGCAGAGAAGAGCAACAAAGATGATTAAGCATTTGGAGACTAAAATATATGCAGAATGATTGCAGGAGTTGGGTATGTCTAGTGTAATGAAATGAAGCGCTAACGATGACACGATAGCAGTGTTCAGTGGTGGGATTCAATCAGTTTGCACCACTTTGGGAGTTGCCCTGGCCCAGAACAGACTTCCAGAAGGCTGCATCCACACAGAGAACCCGTTGTTCACATATTTGAATCCCACCGCTGGCAGTTTTCCAATATCTGAGCGGCTGCCACAAAGCAGAGAAAGTCAAACAATTTTCCAAAGTACCAGATAAGAGAAAATGGATAGAAAGTAATTAAGGAGATAAATTTCCCAGCTAAAGAAATTTCCTAACAGCGAGAACAATTAACCAGTGGAAAGGCTTGCCTTTAGAAGTTGAGGGTGCTCCATCACTGGAGATTTTAATAAGAGCCTGGAGAGACATTTTTTTCTGGAATGGTATATAGGGTCTCTGCTTGAGCAGGGGTTGGGCTAGAAGACCTCCAAAGTCTGATATTCTGTTGCTATGTCTCATTTGCTTCAACCCAACTATGTCCTGTTGAACTACACATTCAGCTTAAATATTTCAGCAACAGAGGTCAGAAGTGAAAGAAAGCAATTGTCCGGCTATCAACAAATGAAGGCAGAGTTGGGAGAAAAGTCTTCTGAGCCAAAAAAAATAAAATATATTCAAAGAAAGGATTGTCCTTACTTCCTTCTCTCTTTCTTCCTTGGTACGTTGCCAAAATGGAGGACGTTCTTGTCTAGTTGCAATCAGGAAAAAAAAGAAGTCGAAAGAAGCTTCACTTGAAAAGCATTGTAGTGTTCGAGTAGCCAAAAAAAATATATCCAAGAATTAAGCAGAAATTGCACGCAGGGGCCCTTGCTATAGTTTATTTTTATAAAAAAAAAAATCTCTTTTAGAAACTGATGCAGAACATTCAACAAATAATGATAGTTTGTACTGGGACCCTAGAAGCAGCGCCTATGCAATTACGATGATACGCTATTTCTCTTTTTTATATAACAAAAAATACTCGCATGATAGAATATTTGAACTTAGTGTTAGGGTCACAGAGTCACGGAGATGTTTTTTTTCAGTCAAGTGTGTACTTGGGTGCATGTCTAGTAAGGAACGCTTTTGCAAAAAGGATCTATATTCTATATAACATTCTCTATTCACCCGGAGGAGGGCCTTCTACAAAGCCATGTTGGTCGATATTTCAACCTTTCATAAAGATTGTGTGTTTGCTTGAATGCAGAGGCTGACTCTGTTTAACACAACCTTTTTAAGTGCCCAATGTACTTACACTACCAATCAGAGCTAATACACAGCTGCTCTTGAGTTTGATAAACTCCACTCACAATGAGGAGAAGGAAGTATTTTTTTTAATAATCTAAGATGGTTCAAAAGCAGTAGCATTTTTTTGTCTTCAATGAATTGTTACCCTTAAAGGGTTTCTTCCTTTTATATACGTAGGCATTGTTCCGTAGGCATGGATTAACTCTATGCTATATACAGTATTTTCTTAAAATGCCACGGTTAGATTTGGAGTGTACATAAAGATAAATAAATCACCTGGCCTTTCAGACAATGGCTTATTTTAAATAACAGAAAAAATAGAGTTGGAAGGGACCTTGGAGGTCTTCTAGTCCAATCCCCTGCTCAAGCAGGAAATCTTATGCCATTTCAGACAAATGCTTGTTCAATCTCTTCTTAAAAACCTCCATTGTTGGAACATTCACAGCTTCTGGAGGCAGGTTGTTCCACTGGTTAATTGCTCTGACTGTCAGGAGGTTTCTCCTTAGTTCCAGGTTGATTCTCTCTTTGGTTAGTTTCCATCCATTGCTTCTTGTCCTGACTTAAAGTGCTTCGGAGAATAGCTTGACCCCCTCTTCTTTGTGGCAGCCCCTCAGATATTGGAAGGCAGCTATTGTGTCCTTCTTTTCATTAAACTAGATATATGCAATTCTTGCAACCGTTCTTCATCTATTTTAGCCTTCAGCCCTCTAAATATTAAATAATCATTTAAAATTATATATATATATATATATATATATATATATATATATATATATATATATATATATATATATATATATATATATATATGTCAAATGTTAACTATTTAGATTACCTTGCTAGGCCCCAAACATGGGGCAAATCTTTATTTCCTGTTTTCAGCCTATCTTGAAGGCCATCGAACAGGCTGTAGTCACACCGGACAGTTCATATATTTGTGTAAATTACTAACAAAGAATTAAAGGAGACTGAGATGCATTTCTGACTCTTTAGTCTTCATCAGTCAGCCATACCCTTCTGAGATTCGAACCTGGGCTGATTGCACATTAGGCAGTGTATTTACCTTTTGAGCCACAGGATCTCTCTCGCTCTGTTAGCTTTCTGCAAGGGGAAATATATGTCAAATGTTAACTATTTAGATTACCTTGCTAGGCCCCAAACATGGTAGCAAGGTAATCTAAATAGTTAACATTTGACATATATCTCCCCTTGCAGAAAGCTAACAGAGCGAGAGAGATCCTGTGGCTCAAAAGGTAAATACACTGCCTAATGTGCAATCAGCCCAGGTTCGAATCTCAGAAGGGTATGGCTGACTGATGAAGACTAAAGAGTCAGAAATGCATCTCAGTCTCCTTTAATTCTTTGTTAGTAATTTACATATATATATATATATATATATATATATATATATATATATATATATATATATATATATATATATATATATATATATATATATATATATATATATATATATATATACATTTGAAGAAATTGAATGTTGGAATGGGACAATTTGCCACAGCTCACTCACTATAGCTAACTTGCTGTGGGACAACTCAGCATGGGACAATTTAACAATTCAATTTAATTATTTAAAGCAAACTAAGAATTAGTTTAATTTTTGTCATTCTGTCCCTCCTCTGGCATCTTTTCTTTAATGATTCTATTCCACCATTTCTTTGATATTAATGTAACTCTTGTCCTGCAGTGTGTTGGCCATAAAAACTTGGCCTTAGTGAGTTGGCTGTGGTGAATTCTCATTTTTAGCCAGGAGGTCACATGTTGAAATGTTATTGTTATAGACTTTTGGATTTACTGAATTCACATACTGCCAAAATTTGACTTTAGTTTGATATTTTGAGATTGTGTATTTGAACTGTTGTTACATGATTTCTTGGAACATACTCCATTGTTGCTGGGCACATGAAAGCATAGACAATCATAACATTACTACACAAGATGTCGACAACAACTTTTTTAAAAAAGCCCATGGATAAATTTGGTAGCCAGGAAATCAGTGTTGTATGAATGCAAACTGGGAAAGAAACACATTCTTTCTTTTCCCCTGCATAATTGTATTTTATGGAATACAATGTCAAAACTGTGGTAATAAAAAAAAACTAGATTTTCGTGAAATCCTCTGCATCGGTTTTTATTGAAGGGGAAAAGGGGTAAAGTTGTAAAATCTCAACAACTAGATACATCTACTTTAGCATCTGTTTGTAAGGAGGTTATTGTTAGAAACCACTAATAAATGGAGAAGTGGTTACGTTTTAGTGTTGGTTTTCCTCCAGTAATGTGAGCAGTTTAAATTTTCTCCCTCACATCACCCCTGCATGGTTTAATATCCTTCTTTCAGCAGGACTTTTTTTTAGAACATATAACATAGAATAATAGACTTGGAAGGGACTTGGAGGTCTTCTAGTCCAACCCCCTGCTCGAACAGACACCCTATACCATTCCTGATAAATGGTGGTCTAGTTCTGTGGTGGCGAACCTATGGCACACGTGCCACAGGTGGCACGCAGAGCCCTTTCTGTGGGCATGTGTACTGTCACCCCAGTCCTAGGCTTTCAGCTGGGTTTTATACAACCTTCTTGCTTTAGGCCTCTGCCGCCATGTGCTTTTTTGCACAAGGTTCAGTCAATCAATCAATTTCAACTTCTCGCGGGGGAAAAAAAAAGATCTTGCAAAGTTGGAATTGACTGGTGAAACTTTTTAGTCCCACCCAGTCTGCTATTACCACTGTAGCCACGCCCACCCAATGGGTCATGCCTACCCAATGGGCCACACCCAGCCAATGGGCCACGCCCACCCAGCACCCGACGATACATAAGTGGGTTTTGGGTTGCAATTTGGGCACTCGGTCTCTAAAAGGTTCACCATCACTGCTCTAGTTCATGTACCAATAAAGCTTCTTGGATGAGAAGTGAAACATCTTAAAGAAAGGAAAAAAACCAAAGAAAGTCCAGTTGCCTTTTGAAAAAGGAAAAAGCATCTTTGAGACAGCCACGACCGGGATGAAGGAGAATCCCCACAGACTTCTTTCAGCAGTTCTCAAAACAAGCAAACCCCCATTTGCCCTTGTATACTTTTTAATCAGTGTTACACTTGGGTTTTCCCAGTTGCAATGTGTGGCTGTGAAAGCTGGACCATAAGAAAGGCTGAGCGCCAAAGAATTGAGGCCTTTGAACTATGATACTGGAGAAGAATCCTGTGAGTCCCTTGGACTGCAAGGCGATCAAACCGGTCAGTCCTAGAGGAGATCAACCCTGACTGCTCTTTAGAAGGCCAGATCCTGAAGGTAAAACTCAAATACTTTGGCCACCTAATGAGAAGGAAGGGCTCACTGGAGAAGAGCCTAATGCTGGGAAAGGTTGAGGGCAAGAGAAGAAGGGGATGACAGAGAATGAGGTGGCTGGATGGAGTCACTGAAGCAGTAGGCGTGAGCCTAAATGGACTCCAGAAGATGGTAGAGGACAGGAAGGCCTGGAGAAACGTTGTCCATAGGGTCGCGATGGGTTGGACACGACTTCGCAACTAACAACAACATGCTTGTCTATATTTTACTTTGTGCTATTATCATAGGTAATATAACCAGTGGTGGGATTCAAATATGTGAACAACCGGTTCTCTGTGTGGATGCTGCTTCTGGAAGTCCATTCTTGACCTGGCCAACAAAAAATTAGCTACGGGTTCTGCCAAAGTGGTGCGAACTGGCTGAATCCCACCACTGAATATAACCAAACTTTGATATTGCTCTGTGCTCATAAAACAAGTTAACTAATTGGACAGGAACCTGGGACTCCTCTTTGAACCAGCTTTCTGCCAGCGTCTATTATTCATCCTGAGAAAAGCTTGTTTTTATTCCATACTTCACTGTCTTCTCAAACCTCTTCTTCCATTTTCTGAATTCCAGCAACATTCCCAGGGTTCATCTGTTTGTCTCTGGTATATATATATAGTAGTCACACTGGTGACAGCTCATATTTGTGTAAATTTTTAAATTGCTAACAAAGAATTAAGGGAGACTGATATGCATTTCAAACTTATTAGTTTTCATCAGTCAGCCATACCCTTCTGAGATTCGAACCTGGGCTGATTGCACATTAGGCAGTTGTTTTCACCTCTAGGCCGCAGGCTCTCTCTCGCTTTGTTAGCTTGAGAAGCAAGGGGAGATATGTGTCAAATGCTTGTTAACTGTTTAGATTACCTTGCTAGGCCCCAAACATGGGACAAATCTTTATTTCCTGTGTCAGCCTAACCTGAAGGCCATCGACAGGCAGTAGTCACATATATATACAGTAGTCATATATATATAATTTGTTTTAGTATATATATATATATAGTATATTTATAGATAGATAGATAGATAGATAGATAGATAGATAGATAGATAGATAGATAGATAGGGGCCGGTGCTCATCTCCGTTTCAAAGCCGAAGAGCCAGCGCTTGTCCGAGGACGTCTCCGTGGTCATGTGGATTTTTTTGCAAAACAGCAGTTCCTTTAATTAAATTAAATGTGGCAATTGTCAAATGCGTGTCTGAATTACTTTTCCCTCTGCTAACGAAGCAGCATTGAATTCCAAAGTGTAGGAGCCAAGGTGTTTGAGGAAGACAAAATGGTCTTTCCAATAATGTTTATATCAACTGCCAAGCTTAGGCAGAATTAATCAATCTCTCTCTCTCTCTCTCTCTCTCTCTCTCTCTCTCTCTCTCTCTCTCTCTCTCTCTCTCTCTCTCTCTCTCTCTCTCTCTCTCTCTCTCTCTGCTGTTGTTCAGTCACTAAGTCACGTCTGACTTTTCACAACCCCATGGATCATAGCACACCAGGTCTCCCTGTTCTCCACCATCTCCTGGAGTTTGCCAAAATTCATGCTCATTGCCTCAAGGACCCTATCTAACACCATCTCATCCTCTGCTGTCCCCATCTCCTTTGGCCTTCCATCTTTCCCAACATTAGGGACTTTTCCAGTGAATCCTCTCTTGTCATTTGATGGTCAGAGTATTTGAGCTTCAGGTTCAAGTTCTGTCCTTCCGAAGAATGGTCAGGGTTGATTTCCTTTATGATTGATTGACTGATTTATATAATCTCCTAATAGTCCAAGGGACTCTCAGGAATCTTCTCCCACCCCACAGTTCAATAGCATTTCTCTTCTTTCTCTCCCCTCCCCCACTGTGATCTCCAGTCATACAAAGAACATTTCGTGTGTGTGTGTGTGTGTCTGTGTGTCTGTGTCTGTGTCTGTGTGTGTATGAATGTCTAAGTTGCCTAAGGGCAACTTAACTTTATTATTGAAAGAGTTGAGTGATTACAACATACACAAGAGATTGATTAATGTACCCTAATAAATGTACTGAAAAGTAGATAGATAGCTCTTTTATCCCAATGTGTTTATTTAGCAGTTCAAGGAACGAAACATTTTTGGCCCAGAAATCTCTGGATGTTGCAAAAGTAATTAAGAGAAGAGCCATTTTTAATGGAAGGCAACAACTACAGATTTATTTATTCACTTTTAATTCGACTGAGCTGCATTTCATTAACATGCTGCGTTACTGGTTGACTTAAACTTTATGTGCAAAGCATCTGACTATATTATGTATATAAATCACAGCTTTTAAAAGTATATTGTGTCTTTCAGGCATTCTTTAATAAGATATCTTACATCATCATCATCATCATCATCATCATAATAATAATAATAATAATGATCATCATCATCATCATCTAGAGAGGTTCCATGTAGAAGTATGATTGAAAAACGGTTCAAGCTTCAACTTTCTTCATGAAAAACTGAACAAAACTGAACAAAATTCATCCAGTTTATTTGTATTGGATCCAATTCAAGGGATCCAACACAATTTCCCAACTGAATCATCATTTTTAATTGTGATCATAATCAAACTGGTGATCAAAGTCCCATTGAATCAAGTTGACACCTCTTATTATTATGCACCATACAGTATAGGAATATTCTTTATCGGCCAAGAAATTTGTCTCCGGTGCATAAACTCTCAGTGTACATACAAACAATAAAGTAGTAAACAACAACAACAACAACAACAACAACAACAACAACAATAATAATAATAATAATAATAATAATAATAATAATAATAATAATAATAATAATAATAATAATAATAATAATAAAGTTGGAAGGGACCTTGGAGGTCTTCTAGTCCAACCCCCTGCTCAGGCAGGAGACCCTATACCATTTAAGACAAATGTCTCTTCTAAAAAACTTGGAGTGTCATAGATTATAAACCGTAAGATACAATCATAAATCCTAAAATACCAATAGCAGAATACAGTAGGAAAGATAACAAGCTCTTATACCACTAACTCCAAATATCTCTTTTCAAAATACAACTAGTCTTGATTTACTTTTTAAATTCATTACTTTTTAAATTAATATGTTAAATCCAAACCCTTCATACTTTGCAGTCTGCCGTAATATATTTTCTTTTCTAGAACCAGTTCCCCTAAAAAAATTGTTTGCAAACCTTAGACAGATGAATTTTGGACCTAATAAAAACCACAGTGCTTTTTTTTACATTCCAATTATAGTCCACTAAAACAAATAAAATAAAAAAGGATCTAACATGTCATTGCAGTTTGATTTCATTCCTGCTAATTTTACAGGCGCATTGACAATTGCTTAAAAATGGTTTTTGCTGGATTTTTTTCCCCAGACCGTTTTTCTACCTTCCTTGTGTAACTCATAGCCATAAGAACTGCCTCCCTTTGAAAAAGTAACTAGGTCCAATCTTTTTGAAGGTCACCCAAAGTCAGATTAGCATCCAAATTTGGTGGGGATAGTCATCCTTTATGTTTATTTTTTTTTAATGTACCTCAGTAAAAGTTTGGCCTGGCACATGGATCTCAACTGACTTAAGGTAAAAGTAAAGGTTCCCCCGCACATGTGTGCTAGTCATTTCCAACTCTAGGGGCCAGTGCTCATCTCCGTTTCAAAGCTGAAGAGCCAGCGCTTATCTGAGGACATCTCCGTGGTCATGTGGCCGGCATGACTAGACACCAAAGGCGCACGGAACGCTGTTACCTTCCCACCATAGTGGTCCCTATTTTTCTACTTGCATTTTTACGTGCTTTCAAACTGCTAGGTTGGCAGAAGCTGGGACGCGTAACAGGCGCTCACTCTGTTACGCGGCACTCGTGATTCGACCCGCCAAACTGCCGACCTTCTGATCGACAAGCTCAGTGTCCTAACCCACTGAGCCACCATGTCCCTTTTCAACTGACTTAGCCCAACCTTATTCTTTTTGTGTGATGAAAACCTGGAGGGAAAGTGGCTTTGTAAGCTCCTGGAGTATTCCATTTAGAGAGTGGTTGAAAAAGGAATGAATTTGCCATCTACGGTGGATAATCATTTTAGTGAACTGGCAAGCAGTCTGCTATTACTAATTATTTAGATGTATTTCTTGGTTTGATCTTACAGAATGACTGTTCCCACAGTGGCAAATATTGTTGAACTGGAGTTGCTAACATAGTTTTTTTCAGCCATCTTTTAAGGTTGTGCGATAGAAAGCATAGTGAGAAAAAGATACGGTAGATGTGTGTGTGAGAGAGTGAGAGAAGGGGGGGAGAGAGAGACAGAGAGAGGAAGAGAGCAAGAGAGATGACAGAGATGAATGTTGCTGCTATTGTACTTGGAAGTAATTAAACAAATTATGTTCTCATTTTTCTTCCTAGCAGATTAATAAATCTGCTTCTTTCTCATCCTAGGACAAGGTTTTTCTAATGTTCTCAACCAACCTGCCTAAAGACTTTTTTTGGCTATTCCCATTGCATTCTAAAGGGATGCGGTGGCTCAGTGGGTTAGGACACTGAGCTTTTCGATCTGAAGGTCGGCAGTTTGGCAGGTCGAATCCCGAGTGCCGTGTAACAGAGCGAGCACCTGTTACTCATCCCAGCTTCTGCCAACCTAGCAGTTCGAAAGCACGTAAAAATGCAAGTAGAAAAATAGGGACCACTATGGTGGGAAGGTAACAGTTTTCCGTGCGCCTTTGGCATCTAGTCATGCCGGCCACATGACCACAGAGACGTCCTCAGACAAGCGCTGGCTCTTTGGCTTTGAAACAGAGATGAGCACCGGCCCCTAGAATCGGAAATGACTAGCACGCATGTGCGGGGGAACCTTTACCTTTATCTTTATTGCATTCTACCAGTGACAGCCTAAACTGAGAAATAGGCAGAATTGGTCAGGCCACCACAATTTATTATGAGCAATTATAAAAATTGCTTATTAAATGGGTTAAAAACATAACATACAATTTCCTAGGCTGTAGAATGGACCGCTAAGACACCATTTTCCATTTGCTCAAGCTAGGCATTCCCAGTCAGTTCTGACAAAGAATTAGAGATGCAAATTGGATGCCTTGGCTGCAAAGAATTCTTGTGTTTGCAAAACATTTATATGTTATTAAAATATATTCTACTGCTGTATCCAAGCATTAGGCCAATGGATGCTGGGAGGAAAATGTAAAGAGAAGTCTCTGCTAAAATTAGCTGTTGATTCATATATATATAGCTAGCAGATCTAGTTGATGTCTTTATCATTAAAACCATGCTATGCAGTGCAAAAAAGGTTTAAATAATGCATAGGGTATCAATTCCTTGTGAGCTCCTGTCTAGTAAAACAATTGTTTGATTTTCTTCCTGGCAGGAGACAGCCTTCATCCTTAAAGCTGGCCAAATGATGGACAGTCCAAGAATTTAAAATATTGGGCAAAATAGGAAGTGAGTGAAATATATATATACATATACATATACATATACATATACATATACATATACATATACATATACATATACATATACATATACATATATACATATATACGTATACATATATACATATATATATACATATATATATATATATATACATATACATATATACATATATACATATATACATATACACATATACACATATACACATATACACATATACACATATACACATATACACACACACACACATATATATATATATATATATATATATACATACATATATACATATATATATATATATATATATATATATATATATATATATATATATATATATATATATATATATATATACATACATACATACATATACATATACATATACATATATATATATATACATATCTCTTCCATATCTATTGTTCTAATATTCTATTTCAGTGCACAGATTCAGCAGCCTGGATAAAAGTAAGAGTTAAAATACATGGAATTGGAACAAATGCACTATACTGACGTTCTATAATGTTATCTTTAAATACCACTGAATTAAATGCTAGCTTGGTACACAGGTAGGCAGAGGGGACACACACACCAGAGTAGACACATACACAAATGAATTTAGCACATCAAACTTAGCAAATAGTTAAATGTCTATGGAGATTCTCAGTCATCCAGGGCATGGTTGTCCCAAAGCTGCTTTTTCAAAAGCCAACTGGACTTCGGTTTTCCTTGAAGATGTTTCACTTGTCATCCAAGAAGCTTCTTCAGTTCTGACTAAGAACTGAAGAAGCTTCTTGAGTGAGGAGTGAAATGTCTTCAAGGAAAAATAAAGTCCAGGTGCCTTTTGAAAAAGCAGCATTGCGTTAACAAATGGTTCCTCATGATTTTTGCATAGGATATTAATAAACCCCCTGTCGGATCATAGCAGGGGGCACAGACAACACCTTTTGTTAGATGAAAAGGAATGGGGAAATCCATTGTTTTAAAAATATCCATAGATTCCACAAATTTCCATATCTGTCTTAGAAATGTCAAAAAAATCTGTATCTATTATGCAGGCATAAATACCTTAATTTCCGTCAGAGATCAGTTCAAAATAATATCACTAAATACCACAATAATTTCAATAATACCTTAAAACCTATATAAAAATAACTTCCTCCCCTCAAATTACTAAATTTTAAAGCATTACCAAAAGAATAATGCAATATTAAAATACTAAGAGAGTTATATGAGTTCATGCAAACTGTAAAACTGATATTGCTCACTCATCTGTATTATACCTGCTGGCATATTTTAAACACAGCTGCACAGAACTTTACAAGCTGCAGTAAAAACAGGCTTGTCTCAATCAGAAAGAAATCTGATCTCTGGATAGTTCCTTTTCACACAAAATAGACAACAGAGAAATCAAATTGACTGTGTGATTGGTACAAGGAGCAGGAAAAGGTAAATTATAACAGCAGATGTAATCATGGGACAGGTTGTGAAGTGTCCTTGTGAGTGTTCTGACCCACTCTAAGGTGAAAGAACAAAGCTCAAATATCTCTGAAGTTAGAAGGAGTTCCCAACCTCAAACTGATACTTTAAAGGACTCCAGTGGAGAGAGAAGAATTGATTTGAAGACAATAAAAGAAAGATGGAAGGAAAACTCTGAAGTTCAGTCAGGTCAACCGCTTCTACGTGGGATAAATATCACGTCAATTAAAAAACAGGATCCACGAACACCGGCTAGCAATCAAAGGCCATGATCCCAAATCCTTAATCTGTACCCACCTTGACACCAAACAACACCAGCTCAATTGGAGCAACGCTAAAATCATCGGCCACGCTACCACCCACCAAGCTTGTGAGTTCATCGAAGCCTGGCACTCCACAAGCGATTCCATCAACTGATATGTTGACCTACCACCAGCCCAAGAACCCCTCAGGATCCAATTCAACCACACAGCCAACCAGAGACAGCACACAATCTTCCTTTCTCCCACCAGCAGTTCACCTCCCAATGTCCTTGACCTGATGTAACCTCCCCATCACAAGCCTCTCTCACACTTGACCCATCACAAGACCCTCACTTAACACACCCACACCTTTTGACCTGGACTTAGGGGACAGTATCAATTGCGAATACGTGCAGATGGCCCTGCTATCTCTGGCCACTTGCAGAACCATGAATGCAAGGTCATGAAAGGACAGCTAAAGGAAACGCCCAATATCCTAACCCACCCAGGAACATATAGTGAATTAGGGAATCACCTCAACCACCCAAAAGGGAACATATGGTGTCTTGGGGGAACACCCAAAAGGGAACACTTTTAGCTACTTTTGCTTTCTTTCTTCTTATCTATAGGGTGCCAGCCTTATATATATATATATATATATATATATATATATATATATATATATATATATATATATATATATATATATATATATATATATATATATATATATAT
>NC_138209.1:72017959-72242959 GCF_964194415.1 Vipera berus | reverse complement strand
ACATTGAGCTTGTCAGCTGGAAAGATGACAGCCCAGGTTCAAGACCCAAGTGCTGTGTGATGAGGTGAGCCCTTGTTACTTGCCGCAGCTCCTGCCCACCTGTTGTGATTCAGCGTCAGCCTGTGATACTGGCAGTTGAGTCTGATGATTCTGAAGAAGAGGAGGAGGAGGGGTTTGGAGAGCCTTTAGTGTCAGAGGGAGGCTCTGATGCACTGCAGGACTCTCAGCCTGGCCCCTTCCATCATGTTCCTCATCAGACTCAGCCATGTGAGCACGAGGTATTGGACATAGATGATTCACAGCTGGATCTATTCAGGGATGCTAGGAGCAGGAGGCAATCCAGCAGAGTAGAACAGAGAAAGGCCATGAGGCAACTCGGTGAGAGAAGGAGAAGGCAATGAGAAGCCACGCCTTGGGACTGCTGATAAAAGGGGAAGTGTGGGAGGTGCTGGTTGCTGAGGGCAACCGTTTGAAGATCTTCTGCTAGAGTCCTGGTCTGTTATTCCTGTTTAACTCTTGTTTGAACTTTTGGTTTAACTCTTGTTTGAACTTTTGATTTCTTTGTAAATAAATTTGGTTGGGTTTTTCCAGCCTGTTGACTATAAAAAGTGGTTGTCCCTGACATTCAAGCAGGGCCGGTCATAGGCTGGAACAGAACACCACCTACCAGTTTGAAAGCATGAAAATGTGAGTAGATAAATAGGTACCACTTCAGTGGGAAGGTAACAGCACTCCATGTGCCTCAGCATCTAGTCATGCTGGCCCCAAGATCATGGAAGTGTCTTCAGACAATTCTGGCTCTGTTGGCTAACTAACGGGAGATGAGCACACATCCCCTCCCTTAGACTTGCATACAACTGGAAAGGGGAAAACTTTACCTTTAATAATTTCAGCAACCAAACAAGGAAATATGACTACACTTGACAACGTAGAAGAAAATAGAATCAACATATAACAATGGAAAAATGGAACGGACAATTTCCAAAGACCATTAGGGTGTCCCTGGAGGAACTGCAAATTATCAATATGGCACTCAAAGATGGAGAAGACAGTCATCAACTTTTGGGTTCCACTTAATGTCAACTCAATAATTAACCTTCAAGAATCAAATGATGCCACCTCCAAATGTAATTAAGTAACCGCATGGAATGGCACTCTACATATAAAATTGCCTGAAGGGTGATCCATGAATCAAAGTTTAGATTGCAACCTTGTCACTCTGAGCAGCCTTGCTATCGATAGCCAGTATTACAGATTCATATTGAAAAGAGTAGGGGGAGGAAAAAGAGAAATGCTAATCATCTAGAAGAAATCAGTGCCTAATTCTTGCTTTTCCTTAACCGAGGACTACCTACGGGAGCACCTTCTGCCAATGTCAGCACCCCACCGTCCTGTGCGCTCCCACAGAGAGGGCCTCCTCAGGGTGCCACCGCTCAAGGAATGTCGGCTGGTGGCCCCCAGGGGGAGGGCATTCTCAGTGGGTGCGCCAGCCCTCTGGAACAGCTTACCAACCGAAATCCGGATGGCCCCCGACCTCCGCACCTTCCGGCGCGAATTAAAAACTTACCTGTTCCAGCAGTCCGGCCTGGCCTGATAGCTCTAATTGGGGTCCCAGGTTGTATTTTACTATTGTTTTTTCACTATTGTTCATTCTGTATGCCTACCTTATTCTGTACACCGCCCCGAGTCCCTCGGGAGAAGGGCGGTTTATAAAAATAAATAAATAAATAAATAAATAAATAAATAAATAAATAAATAAATAAATAAATAAATAAATAAATAAATAAAACTAAGTCATATAAACAAATTAAATTAAATTAATATTGAAACAAAGTAAACGTTCTTCCATTCAGGGCTATGGTTAGGAGCATCTTTTATTTAGGCACCATTCCAGTCCATTTATATGCATCACCTTAACTAGGTGTTTCTGCCACTGCTTGGGACAAGGACAGGACAACAGAGCTGGCTTGGCAGCTGGTGTTTTGTGTCTTCAAAATGCCACCAACTTTAACATTCTCTGAGACTTTCAATGACAAGGCTGACAGCGCCTTATCCCCCAAACAAGCCTTGTTTGAAATGCTGCAGAATCCAAGTCTGTCTGTGAAAGTAAATTAGCAGCCCACTATGACCAGTGGCACCTAACACCCCATCCTCCCCAAACCAGTTGCTACGATGAAAGAAAAAGAAGCAGGGCTGAATAATGGGAAAATAGTGTTCCGTTTCTAATACTCGATAATTTAGCGAATTCTTTTTGTTCCTAATAAAACCAAAAGGTCCATTTTTTTTTCGTGATGACCAAAATGCAAAAGCTCAAATCAAGGAACGATTAAGCAAGTGGGAAAAGCGGATATATTTCAACTAAAAAAAAACCAGCTGTGTTCCAAATCAGTAGAAGAGTCCACAGGAAATGACATTGAATAGAATAGAATAGAGCTGGAAGGGACCTTGGAGGTCTTCTAGTCCAGCCCCCTGCTCATGCAGGAGAACCTATATCATCTCAGATAAGTGACTGTTTAGTCTCTTCTTAAAAACCTCCAGTGATGGAGCACCCACAATTTCTGGTGGCAGGTGGTTCCACTGGTTAATTGTCCTCACTGTCAGGAAGTTTCTCCTTAATTCCAAGTTGCTTCTCTCTTTGATCAGTTTCCAACCATTTTTTCTTGTCCTTTTCTCTGGTCCTTTGGTGAATAACGTGACCCCCTCTTCTTTGTGGCAGCCCCTCAGATACCGGAATAACTGCTATCATGTCTCCCCTGTTTCTTCTCTTCTTTAGACTAGCCAAACCCAAGTCCTGCAGCCGTTCTTCGTACGTTTTAGCCTCCAGGTCTTGGATCATCTTAGTTGCTCTTCTCTGATTTTTTTCCAAACTCTTAACATCTTTTTTGTGATATGGTGATCAAAACTGGCTGGAGTATTCCCGGTGTGGTCTTTTATAAAGTGGTACTAATACTAGTACTAATACTAATACTAATACTAATACTAATACTAATACTAATACTAATACTAATACTAATACTAATACTAATACTAATACTAATACTAATACTAATACTAATACTAATACTAATACTAGTACTAATACTGCACTGAAGGGAAGACCCACCCACCACCCCTCTGTCATTGCATCCTCAGAAATAGCTTCATGCAACCAGAAGGAATATATACAAAGACATTCACTCTGTACCAGGAATGCAAATTGGGTTGGGATGATGCAGAAGACGCTCTAACAAACAGAATGCAGAAATCAAAGAAACACATTTGTTACAGGATTAACCGTATGGATTCCCACAATGTACAGCATTTTGTTTTCATGTCACATATTTTTGTCTTTGGCTTATATGGGCCAGGAGAGCATATGTCAGGTGTGAAAGACCACATGTGAAGGTCCAACTAAACTGATTTATTGCTAAACAGCCTATGCACAGGAACCTTCTCAACCAATGGTTAGCGCCTGCATGCAGTTAGATAAGAGTCCATGGAATAATTCAAGGGAGGTTGGACATGGTTTGCTTGTGGCTATGTAGGGATGCGAGGCTGATCCCTCTTTGAACTCCACCCTCAGTTTATGCCACTCTTTCTCCTGCATCATGTTAAACTGTCTTTTTAATATCGCTTTGTGGTTTGAATTACTTCACTCAAAGTCAGCTACTTTCAATGCCCACACACAGCAATAAGCTGCAAGTATCAGTTGATAAGTTTACCTTACTTGCTCCCTTTCAATTCAGTGCATTTATAGAGAAACGTAAAGGATACAGGAGCTACCTTAATAGCAAAATTCCCATTAGTGAGCCATGCTGGAACAGTGGTTAGAATGCGGTAAAGGTAAAGGTTCCCCCGCACATGCATGGTAGTTGTTTCCAACTCTAGGGGCCGTTGCTCATCTCTGTTTCAAAGCCGAAGAGCCAGTGCTTGTCCGAGGACGTCTCCATGGTCATGTGGCCGGCATGACTAGACGCCAAAGGTGCATGGAATGCTGTTACCTTCCCACCGTAGTGGTCCCTATTTTTCTACTTGCATTTTTACGTGCTTTCGAACTGCTAGTTTGGCAGAAGCTGGGACGCATAACAGATGCTCACTCTGTTACGCGGCACTCAGGATTCGACCCTCCAAACTGCCGACCTTCTGATCGACAAGCTCAGCGTCCTAACCCACTGAGCGACCGCGTCCCTTAGAATGCGGTACTGCAAGCTAACTCGATCCTCACTCCAGGAGCTCGATTCTGACTGGCCCAAAGTTGACTTCCATCCTTCCGAGGTTGGTAAAATGAGGATGCAGATTGTTGGGGGCAGCAGGCTGACTCTGAAAAGCCGCTTTGAAATGGCTGTAAAGCACTGTGAAGTGGTATATAAGTCTAAGTGCTATCGCTCTTTTCCAACTGTTTTTTTTCTGCTTATTTTGGAGGGAGAGAGAAAAAAATGTATTTTCAGGGATACAGATATTTCAAATAACTACCTCTAGGAATGCATCTTTACCCATAGTAAAGTATAATACTGTATGTAACAAGGGAGTCCCTAGGGCAGAGATGTCAAACACAAGGCCCGGGGGCTGGATCCGGCCCGCGAAGTGGTTTCATGTGGCCCGCAAAGCCATCCTGGAAACAGTGAGGGAACGGCCCCCTCTGCCTTGGCCCTGGCCCAGAGACCCTCCTTCTGCCAGAGACCCTCAGATCTGTCCCACTCCTGCCCAGGCCCCCACAGGCACCCTTGATACGAACGATGTAGAGCTGGCCATGCCCACCCAGTAGGCCATACGCACTCTAGCCATGCCCACCCAGTAGGCCACGCCCACCCAGGCCATACCCACCCGGCCCCTTGAGGGCAACCGCAGTGCTGATACGGCCCTCAATGAAATTTGAGTTTGACACCTCTGCTTTAAGGACTTGTGTGTGATATGTGTGTCGTGTCACATATTTCATCATTCTGATGTCCTGATGAAATTAGGTAACGGATATTTATGGCCTCTTCAATGATTCTTGGAGCATTCTAGCCTTTCAGTTCCAGGAAGATTAATTCACATGTTAGGTCCATCCTTGGCCAATAACACAAGCCAAGTGAAAAGCTTGAAAATTCCAGGGATGTTCTTCACGCACCAATTTCCACTTGCAAATTCTGTAGGAGGATATTACTTTGGCTTATCATCTTTACTTCAAGGGTTCCAAACCTGATTGCCTAGCCAGATCCATCTGGCATCCAAATTGAATGAATATGTCATGTTTTTACAATGACAGTTGGAATCTTGCAAAGTTGCTCGATTTGGTATAATAGCTGTGTTCTACCGTTCGCGCAAGAACTCAGACAAGAAGATGCTCCCATGTCAAAATCTCATCAGATTTGTAGATCATGTGAGTTTTGTGCCTTCTCTTTTGGATGAGTGGACAATGGTATTTGTTGTGTGAAAAGGTTGCCTTTCTCCTGATGTAGCTGCCTCTTGAAAGTTGGACCATAAGAAAGGCTGAGCACCAAAGAATTGAGGCCTTTGAATTATGGAGCTGGAGAAGACTCCTGCGAGTCCCTTGGACTGCAAGGCGATCAAACCGGTCAGTCCTAGAGAAGATCAACCCTGACTGCTCTTTAGAAGGCGAGATCCTGAAGCTAAAACTCAAATACTTTGGCCACCTCATGAGAAGGAAGGACTCACTGGAGAAGAGCCTAATGCTGGGAAAGGTTGAGGCAAGAGAAGAAGGGGATGACCGAGAATGAGGTGGCTGGATGGAGTCACTGAAGCAGTAGGCGTGAGCCTAAATGGACTCCAGAAGATGGTAGACTACAGGAAGGCCTGGAGGAATGCTGTCCATGGGGTCATGATGGGTTGGACACGACTTCGCAATTAACAACAACAACAACAAAGCTGCCTGTTAGAAGATCAGTAGCAATAGCAATAGCACTTAGACATATATACCACTTCATAGTGCTTTACATCCCTCTCTAAGCAGTTTACAGAGTCAGAATATTGCCCCCAGCAATCTGGGTCCTCATTTTACTGACCTCAGAAGGATGGAAGGCTAAGTCAACCTTGAGCCAGTCAGGATCGAACTCTTGGAGTGAGCAATGAGTTAGCCTGCAGTACTGCATTCTAACCACTGCATCACTACAGCTCAGTAAGAGATACATTTCCTCCTCCTCCTCCTCCTCCTCCTCCTCCTCCTCCCCTTTTTGTAAAATACTTCCAAGGGGACTAACAATAATAAACATTCAAAACATAAAGTAATAAAACAATGTAAGATCAAATTCCTCTCCCAAAAACCTTCAGAGAATTTCCAAGACTTTGAAAAAGTGACCTCAAAAACATAATTAAACAGGTCAGAACATTCCTCTTCAGATACCTTGTGCAGGTCAGGATGTATTTTTCATTATGCAAACATTTCCAATTTGGAGCCACATTTAATCATCAAGATTAAATGTGGTTATCTTCTTGAGATATGACTCCCTCAGCGGAATGAATGGCTTTGACCTTTATTACTTTCATCCATTTCACCAAATCTCCATCTCTCCTTCTTGAATGTTCATCATAAGCCCGAACTATGAATTATGTGGAGCAAAAAGGCATTGTGAGATTTGATCATTCTTTGAGGCACCTTAGGGAAGAAACATGCAGCCTTTCTCCCCTAAATAGACTGACAAGTGCTGGAAGCAAGGAGAACAACACTTAACTCAGAATGATAGAGAATAGCAGTAAAACACCGGTGGGGATCAAAAGGTGAAAAGCAATGCCCAGGCCCATCTTTGATTTCTGGCGCACTAAGCTTCAAATCTATAAATCAAAAGTTAAATGTTACGAACTGGCATTACAAAGATGGCAACCGTTATTTCGAACAAGGAAAGATTGAGGTGACTTACACTTCAACCCTGATAAAACTGACAGGTTTAGTTTAGTTTTGTTTTTTAAAAAAATAAAATAAAATAAAATAAAATCTGCCTCTTTCTCCTGTAACTGTTATTCCACCTTTAATCCTTTCAGAATCTCTTCCTTTTTGCTTCCTGTTTTTGGAAGGCAGAATGACAGATGGAGGAAAGGAGAGACGAAGCAAACAATGCTTCTCCCCAACACAAAGCAGTCTAGGAATGCTCTTTATGTTGGTTTACACCAGGGGTAGGCAACCTTGGCTCTTTTATGACTCGTGGACTTCAACTCCCAGAATTCCTGAGGCAGCATGGCTCAGCTTGGAAACCTCTCCCTTTCCCCTCAGCGTGGCTGGCTCAGGAATTCCGGGAGTTGAACTCCATGAGTCATAAAGTGGCCTAGGCCTAGGCCAGGGGTAGGCAACCTTGGCTCTTTTATGACTCGTGGACTACAACCCCCAGAATTCCTGAGCCAGCATGGCTCAGCTTGGAAACCTCTCCCTTTCCCCTCAGCGTGGCTGGCTCAGGAATTCTGGGAGTTGAAGTCCACGAGTCATAAAAGAGCCAAGGTTGCCTACCCCTGGTCTACACAATTCCGAGAGCCTAAAGCAGGGGTAGGCAACCTTGGCTTTTTTATGACTGGTGGACCTCACTACCCAGAATTCCTGAACCAGCCATGCTGACTCAGGAATTCTGGGAGTTGAAGTCCATAAGTCATAAAAGAGCCAAAGTGGCCTACCCCTGGCCTAGACAACAAACTTATATTCTGGTATGTGGAAGGCCTGTGACTGGAATCCACATTGCTATATATCTGTAGACAGGAAAGAGCTCCAGTGTCTTCCTAACTCTACTGAATCCACATTTATGTGGGGTTTTCTTAATTGTTTTTTCCCAAGTTTCAGCAATATGCAATATCCATCGATAAAATACATACAGTATATATGTTACAAAGCAACCACTTGGTAAATGAAGAAGGTGCCCCGCCAACTTTGCTTTGTAGCAGTTTCGCATTGATCATATTTCAAATTAAAAGAATGTAATTTTGTGGCAGGGACATGAAATTGGGTAAGTCTTTGTAACCCTGCAAGAAGGAGACTTCTGTGGGTACCGCTATATTTCAGTGTGGGGAGGGGAGAGGAAGTGGGGGAGAGGGAAAGGGAGAGGGAGAGAGAGGGAGGGAGGGAGAGGAAAGGAAGGAAGGAAGGAAGGAAGGAAGGAAGGAAGGAAGGAAGGAAGGAAGGAAGGAAGGAAGGAAGGAAGGAAGGAAGGAAGGAAGGAAAGAAGGAAGGAAGGAAGGAAGGAAGGAAGGAAGGAAGGAAGGAAGGAAGGAAGGAAGGAAGGAAGGAAGGAAGGAAGGAGCCATTTGTTCTTGGTTGTCAGTAGGTATCTGATGATGCCTTTCATTTCTCTTTAGTGATTCCCTTGAGTACGGCCAAGTAGATCAACCAAGTTAAGCTGGATGCATCTAATCCTATACAATGCCTGTTACAATTTTCTGGACAACATTCCAGAGCACATTCTAAAGTTATTTCTCCTCCATTAAAAAGAACAGCAGGCACCAAGACATTGAAATTCACAAAAGAGACAGCCTTCTGTCTTTACATCAGGAAAGTGGGAGGAAAAAATGGACAAGCGATCCAGCACTGTAGGCTGAATATATTAAAGCATCATATTTAAAAGTACAGTATTCATTTGATAAAAGGCACGCGGTGGCTCAGTGGGTTAGGACGCTGAGCTTGTCAATCAGAAGGTCGGCAGTTTGGCAGGTCGAATCCCGAGTGCCGCGTAACAGAGTGAGCGCCTGTTACGTGTCCCAGCTCCTGCCAACCTAGCAGTTCGAAAGCACGTAAAAAATGCAAGTAGAAAAATAGGGAACACTACGGTGGGAAGGTAACAGCATTCCGTGCACCTTTGGCGTCTAGTCATGCCGGCCACATGACCACGGAGTCGTCCTTGGACAAGCGCTGGCTCTTCGGCTTTGAAACGGAGATGAGCACCGGCCCCTAGAGTTGGAAACGACTAGCACGCATGTGCAGGGGGAACCTTTACCTTTTTTATTAATTTGATGGAAATTACATAACCTAATATTTCTGCCTAACAAGTACTATGGTGGTCTATTACTATAATAAATATTTAAGTTGATCTGAAGCCATTAATTTGAGCTCTTACATTCTCAGTTCTTGGGTTAATTGTTTCCCGTGTAGACTGTAAGCAAGTCTGGCAAACGTAATATAATACCTTTTCACTTTGAGTCTTGATAGTCCTACTGTTAAATTCTCCATCTAAAAGCTAAATGTGAAAAAGCTTTTGCACCGATTCCACTCTTCGCATTTATTTTCTGCCCACTCATTCTGTCCTGTTTATCTCTTTTAACCTTTCTTTGGACCTCAAATAATTTCAAACAACTTCTTATTGCAATTTTAAAAATAATCTGCCCAGCTATTCCAGATTTCCAGAGAATGGCAATCCTTCCCTCTCCAATTTCCATTCTTTAGGGGCAGAGTTTGGGGAGCAAACCAAAGTTTTAAAAAATAATAATAATCATCAGATCCAGTTCCAAGCCGGGAGTAAATAAAATGGAGGCTAAGATGTTGGAAATACAATGGAGGCTGCTTAGGAGAGAATGTTTAATGATGAGCAGAAGCAACCGTAGTGTGCAGTTCTGGGACAGTTGACCAAATGGAGTTGAGAGTGGGTGGGTTTTTACACTTTCTTTGGGCTTTGCATTTGAGGTACCTGTTCCTGTGCAATGTACTTTGACCTGAGCTTGAATGTGCCCTTTTGGTATTCTAAAGATGGTGGGTTATTCTTATCATGTCCTAAAGGTCCTATCCTGTCCTTGGAACTGGGTGGGGGAATGCAAATTCGTAATCCCATCACTTGTGGGGTCTGACGGCAATTTGCTTACGAATACTGTGCCCCAATCTTTCTGAACCGATTACTAAATCTGCATTTCTAAAAAGTGGCCTCCTCAGCTTTCTGTCTGTTGAAAGGCAGACTGGTTTCTGCCTTCCTTAAGATTTTTCTCCATTTCTCCTTCAGGAGAGAAATATTCTATCCCGCCTTGTATTCAATATTCCCCAAAATAGAGGAGGGTGGGTGGGTGCTGACTTTCTACCAAAGTTAAAGAAACTGTGGTTTATCAGAGCTGACTGTAATTATTAAGTATGAAATGTGGTTAAATGAAAGCAGAAGTGTTGTGAGAAACAATTAGCAAGTGTCAGGACCCACCCCAATTCACATCTTAGGAAATAAGAACTCCTGGATCCAAGTTTGTCCAAAAGGAAAAGTTTACTAGGATGAGATCGGTTGTGGCAATACAAGACGGGATCTGACATTGAGTTACATTTCAATACTATATAAAGCATTCCCATTTCACCCCCCCCCCCGAGTCCATTTGGTCAGGCTCACATCAGTTACTTAGGTGTCAGTGTTGTGATTCAGGGTCAGCCTGTGGGTTCGGCAGTTGGGTCGGATGACTCAGAGGAGGAGGAGGAGGGGGGTGTTGAAGAGCTTGCTGAGGGGATTGGACAGCTTGATGAGAGCCCCCAGCCAGGCCCCTCTCATCTGGTCACGACACAGACCCAGCTGTGTGAGCCTGACAGCGTGGATGAAGATGACCCACAGCTGGCCCTGTTCAAGGACGCCCGACACAGGAGGCAGTCAATCAGGAGTAAACAGAGGAAGGCAATGGGGCTCCTCGGAAGGAGGCAGAGAGAAGCCACGCCCTGAACTCTATATAAGGGGAATGCGTGTGAGGGCTGGTTTGCTGAAGGCAACCGCTTGAATAGTTCCTGTTTCTTGGTTTGTGTTTTGTTCTATTTGTTTTTGTAGCAATAAATTTGGCAGGTGTAATTCCAGCCTCTTGCCTTCTTGTAAAAGGGGTTGTCCCTGCCTTTTCTGCAGGGCCGGTAGCAGGCTGGTACAGAACAGTCAGGAAAGGGAAAACTTCTTGCGTTTATTGTCATTGTCTTCTTCCTTTCAGTTTCAAATGGAGATGCGAACCAGATCTCTCTCTCCCCCTCTGTTCCCCCCAGATCAAAAGCTTTCCTGGTCTTTGAAAACAGCCTACGGCAATCTGGATAGACATCTTCTTCCCGCCCCCTCGGAGAGATGGCAGAATCCCTAAGATAGGCCCAGTATTCAAACCATACATTTATGAAATGTGATATAAATGGATTCTGACAGCAAGGGAGGACAACATGCTAGAGAGAGGCCAGGAATCCAAGATTTTCCCCCAGGGATGGCACAATTCATACTAAACCATACTTTACCACAACTCTATAGGTACTCAGTCTGGAGTGTAGGTTCAATCTGTATTTTGTTTGTTGGTTAACAGTGTCAAGGTTTCAGCTGTTATTTTATGCATTTTTCCATCAAGCTCATTTTCTGGAAAAAAAATGATCTCAGCTGCTTCTTTTCGTATTGTGATTTGCATTTAGTGATTTTTTTTTGGCAGGCCTCTCTGCAGGAGTACCATGTTTGAACTGCAAAGATTGTTAGAGTTTTATGTGTGGTTTTTCTGCCCTCTAGAGGTTGCCAGGAGAATTGTAACCCATGCAGGTAATAGCCTGGGCAGTATGTGTATTAAAAAGAAAAATAAATTACCCCAAAGGCCTGCAAGTTTCTTGGGGTGCCATATAAAGCTATAGAACTACCAGGCAACTTTCATTTGTCATATACCTCTTCTGTATAGATTGGCAACTAAAAGACAAAGGATACAATTTTTCGACATCCTTTGCTTCACTTCTAAGTTATGTGTCTGTGTCTTGTGTCTTTGTGTGTGTGTGTTTGTGAGTGTGTTTGTGTGTGTGAGAGAGACAATTGCTTTCATATTATGCTACCATCTGTGGTAAGTTCAATAAATCAACTCCCTTTCCTGAAAAACCTGCCATGTATTTTTAGAACACTCTCTACACGCTTTGAACACACTTAGGACTTTGTGTGAAATCATTAACCTGGTTCTACTGATTGTAGACAACCCCACTGTACTAGTGCAATGTACAAAGTGACAAGGATACTTCCCAATGCCCCACCTAAGAATTTAGATCTCTGTCCCTATCAGAGAGAAATCAATAACTTATTTACCAAGCATGAGCAGTTTTGTATTGTTATATCCAACTGACTTATTACCGTTGTGAATATGTGAGTCTAAGAATGGTGGTTCCATTTTTGGCAAATACCTCAGCAATCTTTGAAGGAGAAAACCAACATCATCGTGATCATCATGATCATGATCATGATGATCATAATCTCTCTCTCTCTCATCTATTTATCTGTCTGTCTGTCTATCTATCTATCTAAATCAGACATGTCAAACACAAGGCCCGGGGACCAGATCCAGCCCGCGAAGTGGTTTCATGTGGCCCGCGAAGCCATCCTGGAAACAGTGGGGGAAGGGCCCCCTCTGCCTTGGCCCTGGCCCAGAGACCCTCCTTCTGCCAGAGACCCTCAGATCTGTCCCACTCCTGCCCAGGCCCCCATAGGCACCCTTGATTTGAACGATGTAGAGCTGGCCACGCCCACCCAGTAGGCCATACGCACTCTAGCCATGCCCACCCAGTAGGCCATACGCACTCTAGCCATGCCCACCCAGTAGGCCATACGCACTCTAGCCATGCCCACCCAGCAGGCCACGCCCACCCTGGCCATACCCACCCAGCTCCCTGAGGGCAACCGCAATGCTGATGCGGCCCTCAATGAAATTGTGTTTGACACCCCTGATCTAAATCTATCTATCTGTAGAGATAGAGAGATATAGACATAGAGAGATATAAGAAATTGCAGGATCTTAGTAAAAGATTTATGCATCTGCACAGCAAAATGTGTATGTGAATTTGGATTAGAAGACCTCCATAGTCCCATCCAACTCTGTTATTTTGTTAATGTATATATATCTAGGTTCCGAGATCCTCTGATTCATTCCTTTCTCAATCATTCAACCTAAGATTAAGAAGTAACTTCCTGAAGTGAGAACAATTAATCAATGGAACTGCTTGCCTCCAGAAGTTGTGAAATTGATCCACTCATTCAGGACACAGGCTTTATACAGCACTGCATGTATTATGCAGCTTACTAATTCAAGGACATCCGAGTGATTGACAACTGCTTCACCAATGCAAACTATACATGAGTCAGGAATCACTGCCTGCACTGAATGATTAGAGGGCTGGAAGCTAAAACACATGAAGAACAGTTGCAGGAACTGGGTATATCTAGTCTAATAAAAAGAAGGACTAGGGGGGACATGATAGCAGTTTTCCTATATTGGGGGGGCTCCTACAAAGACGAAGGGATCAAACTATTTTCCAAAGCAACGAAAGGCAAGACCAGAAACAATGGATGGAAACTAGCCAAGGAGAGAAGCAACCTAGAACTAAGGAGAAATTTCCTAACAGCGAGAGCTATTCACCAATGGAATAGCTTGCCTTCAGAAGTTGCGGGTGGCCCATCACTGGAGGTTTTTAAGAAGAGACTGCATATCCATTTGTTTGTAATGAAATAGGGTCTCCTCTTTGAGCAGGAGGGTGGACTAAAAGACCTTCAGGGGCCCTTCCAGCTCTGTCAACCTGTTATTCTGTATATGCCATCTATCCCAGGTTTATATATCCTTGAAATTCTCGGCCAGTATGCCTATGGCAGGGGTAGGCAACCTTGGCTCTTTTATGACTCGTGGACTTCATCTCCCAGAATTCCTGAGCCAGTACGGCTCAGCTGAGAAACCTCTCCCTTTCACCTCAGCATGGCTGGCTCAGGAATTCTGGGAGTTGAAGTCCACGAGTCATAAAAGAGCCGAGGTTGCCTACCCCTGCCAGAAAGGCTGAGCGCCAAAGAATGGAGGCCTTTGAACTCTGGTGCTGGAGAAGACTCCTGCGAGTCCCTTGGACTGCAAGGCGATCAAACCGGTCAGTCCTAGAGGAGATCAACCCTGACTGCTCTTTAGAAGGCCAGATCCTGAAGTCAAAACTCAAATCCTTTGGCCACCTAAAGAGAAGGAAGGACTCACTGGAGAAGAGCCTAATGCTGGGAAAGATGGTGAGCAAGAGAAGAAGGGGACGACAGAGAATGAGGTGGCTGGATAGAGTCACTGAAGCAGTAGGCGTGAGCTTAAAGGGACTCCAGAAGATGGTAGAGGACAGGAAGGCCTGGAGGAACGTTGTCCATGGGGTCATGATGGATTGGACACGACTTCGCAGCTAACAACAACAACAGGACATTCATT
The DNA here is from genome assembly GCF_964194415.1 of Vipera berus. Lineage (NCBI taxonomy): Eukaryota > Metazoa > Chordata > Lepidosauria > Squamata > Viperidae > Vipera > Vipera berus. The sequence goes on along the minus strand of NC_138209.1, from coordinate 72,228,898 downwards.
CATTTATTTATTTATTTATTTATTTATTTATTTATTTATTTATTCATTCATTCATTCATTCATTCATTCATTCCGCTTTTAAACTCCAGCCAGAAAAACAGGGGATCTGCTTGATTTAAAGGTTTGTTTGAATGATAAAATGGCACCACTGACTAGAAACATCCTTTCCTGCTGCTGCTTGGTAGTGGCAAAAGGCATTTTTTGGCCACTATCATATTTAGCTACTCCTAGCTACATGGGAGAGGAGATCAACCCTGACTGCTCTTTAGAAGGCCAGATCCTGAAGGCGAAACTAAAATACTTTGGCCACCTAATGAGAAGGAAGGACTCACTGGAGAAGAGCCTAACGCTGGGAAAGGTGGAGGGCAAGAGAAGAAGGGGATGACAGAGAATGAGGTGGCTGGATGGAGTCACTGAAGCAGTAGGCGTGAGCTTAAATGGACTCCAGAAGATGGTAGAGGACAGGAAGGCCTGGAGGAAAGTTGTCCATGTGGTCGCGATAGGTCGGACACGACTTCACAGCTAACAACAACTTTCAAAAAAGCAGAAAGAGGAATCTGGTTGCTGGTGGGTTTTTTTCTGCTTCAGTGCGCCTAAAAGAAAAAAGGGTAAAAATACCCCAAACTTGTTTAATTTTGACTACCATGAAACTTGACTTTACAGGGACGCTGAGATTATTTAGAGGGAACTTAAAAGTCTTGGACCAGTTTTGCAGCATCAAATATTCTGAAACGTAAAATGGAGGAGATAATCTACATCTGGGCAGTGAGGAGAGATAATTACACTAATTAGGCTGTCTGGGAAATCAACACACAAAGGGCGAGACAAATTTATTTGCTAGTCCGTTGCATGAGGGGCTCAATTGCACGTCAAGCTCTTGGGATCCAAAATGTCATCAACCATTCAGAATCTAAGCAAGGAGATAAGCAACAGGAAAATAAATCTGGAAGAAAAGCCGCTTTGTGTCAGAGCAAGTAAGTCCTGGATTAAACTTGGGGCTCGGATCTAATTTACTCTCTGAGACCATGGGATCTCAGACTGAATAGCTACCACTTCTCCTGACATCAGAATTTAGTTTGCATATGTCACAGAGGGAGAATGTTTAATGTGACAGAGAAGAGGGTTGAGTAGCTGGAAGACTAGGAAATGGAAGAAACAAAATGTTGAGATATACAAAAATTCTACTGCAAGTTCTGCTGGGAATGAATTAGTAGCCTTGTACAAGCGCAAATCTCTACGCTCAACTCACAGTTGCTTGTCCATCTTCAGGTTAAACGAAACCCAATCCTTGCCGTTCGTAACTGAATTTGCATGCAGGCATTGTCAGCTGCATTTATAAAAGAACTTCCATTGAAGAAATCTGTACTTTGTTGTTGTTTTAAAAAACTGCATTACGGAAGGTTTGTGTGCTAAAATACAGCAGGAAGATGAGTTTCGTTAACAAGGGGATAATTGTGCTTCTGTGGAATGTTTTGGGAAAGGAAGGGAGGGAGGGAGGGAGGGAGGGAAGGAGAGAGGGAGGGAGGGAGGAAAGGAGGAGGGAAGAAAGGAAAGAAAGAAAGGAGGGAGGGAGGGAGGGAGGGAGGGAGGAAGGAAGGAAGGAAGAAGAAGGAAGGGAGGGAGGAAGGGGAAGGAAGGGAGGGAGGAAGGAAAGGAAAGGAAAGGAAAGGAAAGGAAGGAGGGAGGAAGGAAGGAAGGAAGGAAGGAAGGAAGGAAGGAAGGAAGGAAGGAAGGAAGGAAGGAAGGAAGGAAGGAAGGGTAAAGCTGACATTCAACTTTCCACATTGGGAATAGTTCCAAATATACAGTCCACAAAAGACTTGGGTACCAATTTTGTGGCTTAATATCAAGGTTTGATGCCTAAAATATCATCAGGTTCCCATCATTTCCTCTTTCAGAGACACCTAGCAACTAGAAGTCCCTCCTGCTTTAAATGAATTATAGGAAGACACTGTGGATAGAGTAAAACACTTGTAAAAACAAGATGAATTTGATGATTGAAATTACACAACCTAAGCTGCTGTACGTGTGACCCTTAGTATTCACAGGAAGGAGAAGGATTCCACTACGATTACCCCAAATCCTTAGAGGAAGTTATGAAATGCTGGGGTGAGCACTGCTAATCATCCTTATCTTGCCCTTCATAAACACCTACATTGGTTTCCTAAATATCTAAGACACTTTTGATCTAAGCACAGGTATTCTCATTCATTTTTTAGTGCCTTTCCTCATTCAGTTTCACAAATTACAGTCAATTTACTTTACAAATTCCTTCTGTATTTCCAAGAAGAACAGAATTTCAGACATGTTCCTATGACTGGAATCTGGTATTCTTGTCAACAGCCCAACTGCATCACCTTCTTCAGAAGGAAGTTATGATGAAGAACCTATAATGATGGACAAGATGTAGTCCAGGGGTCTTCAAACTTGGCCCTTTTATGACTTGTGGACTTCAACTCCCAGAATTCCTCAGCCAGTGTGCCTCCCACTTATGATGCTGAGGGCACTGGCTGAAAACTGAGGCCAAGAGCTTCCAGTTCACTGGCAACAGGTGTCTGCTGGCAAACAAAGTCTCCTAATGAGACAAATTGGATTTAGTTGTATCCCTGAACCAAGCTGTTCCATTTCTTAGTTGGGTGAGTTTCCCAAGACTGATAGTTCTTAAAGATTTCAACCTGCCCTTGTATGTTTTAGAGGCCGATGCAGCTTGGGAACTCTTGGTCACTCTAGCAACCATGAACCCAACCCAATAAAGAGCTGAAGTCACAGAGGTCATAAGAAGCTAGATTTGGTTTTTGTCTTGGGGCAGTTGCAACACCATCGAAATTTGGAGAATTACGATCTGCCCTTTATCATGCTTCCCTTTAAGCAAACCTTGAAGGCCTGGTTATTTCCATACCCACTATGGAATTGCTTGATTTATTTTATAGCGGACGTCTACTCCCCATGAGACGGTCATGTTTTATTTCTTTTTTTTAATTCGGTTTTGAATGTATTCTATCAGGCCACTGTTTACACCGCCCAGAGTCGGTGGTGAATTGGGTCACCTTAAAAACCTGGAATACAAATAAAAACAAAAGCACTCTCAATTCCAGAAGGTCAAGATTACCTAGGGCTACTTATGAACCCTAGCTAGACCATACTCACCCTGTGTTCGTTAGCAGAGATGTTCCTAAATGGGAATATAACAATTTCCTATTTATAAAACCATTTAGCATGCCAGCTGCCTGAGGAACAAATCAAGCTGTCCACACTTCAAGTTGTCTGGTAGGCAGGCTGGCTTTTGAATGTGAAGGATTTCCAAAAAAAGAGGTTACTCCAAAGGGACATTTCATCACCTCTGGCTTGGCTCTGTTGAAAGAGGCATTTGAACACCTTAATTGTCTCATTGTGGCTTGTCTCCAGCACGCTCTCATTAACTCTAGGTTGCTCTGGATGTGTTCTTCAGTTGTGAAGTAGACCAAAAAAAAAAAAAAAGTGGGGGGAGAAAGAGCTGGAACATCTAGCAGGAGTTTTCTTCAGCCAGCTGTAAGCTCAGAGACATTATTTAGATATTCAGATTTTGGCTGAAGGACAAGACGGCGATCAATAGGCAGGGAAAAAGGATTTCCATTTCTTTCCATTTCTTCCAAACTATTTTGAATAGTTTTATTGGCTTTTGGCTTTTGTTTTGTTTTTAGCCTTTGAAGCAAGTCATTGCAATCAACGAGTTTCTCTTTCTCCGTCTCTCTTTTAATGATCTTGTATGATTTCTTATATTGTGGGCAGTAGTTTAACACAATGAAATATCAACCATTCCCTTTGCTGTCCTCTATTTTAGTCTATGTGCAGCTCACTGAAGTGTAGTGATTTGTAATCTCTCTCTCTCTCTCTCTCTCTCTCTCTCTCTCTCTCTCTCTCTCTCTCTCTCTCTCTCTCTCTCTCTCTCTCTCTCTCTCTCTCTCTCTCTCTCTCTTTCAAGTGTATCCCAAGGGAATGAAACTACACTGAAGAGGAAGCCGTAACATCACGGTGAGCCTGATCTTTGTTTTCGAGATGAACGCCTGCGGATTCTGCCTTCATAAGTCTGGAGGTGCAGACAGATCTCTCTTTCCACTTTCCTAGAAAAGCAGGTTTTTTTTCTCATTGCAGGAAGACAGTTCTGAACAGGGACTGTTGTGTCAATGTGGGCTTCATGCAGACGTTCCACTAAAAGGCTGCAGGATTGTTATAATCTTTCTACGAAGGAGCTGACAATGCTGTATTTCAATACTGAGATACAAGCGGAACGCAAGTGAAAGCGTGCGAGGGAAAGAGACAGGTCAATATGAATTCTGTTAACATGGAATTAATATATATATATATATATATAAAGGTAAAGGTTCCCCCGCACATGCGTGCTAGTCGTTTCCGACTCTAGGGGCCGGTGCTCATCTCCGTTTCAAAGCCGAAGAGCCAGCGCTTGTCTGAGGACGTCTCCGTGGTCATGTGGCCGGCATGACTAGACACCAAAGGCTCACGGAACGCTGTTACCTTCCCACCATAGTGGTCCCTATTTTTCTACTTGCATTTTTACGTGCTTTCGAACTGCTAGGTTGGCAGAAGCTGGGACGAGTAACAGGCGCTCACTGTTATGCAGCACTCGGGATTCGACCCGCCAAACTGCCGACATATATATATATATATATATATATATATATATATATATATATATATATATATATACATATACATATATATATATATGTGTGTGTGTGTGTGTGTGTGTGTGTGTGTGTGTGTTAAATGTTTGTTAAGCATTCAGAATACACTTGCTTAGTCCCAGACACGGGACAAATCTTATTTCCTGTTTCAGCCTAGCCCAAGGCCATCTACAGGCAGTAGCCACAGCAGTGGCAGCTCATATTTGTGTAAATGTTTTGGCTTGCTAACAAAGGTCTCCCTTTATTCTTTGTTAGCAAGCCAAAAAAATTATATATATATACATATATATATATATATATATATATATATATATATATGTGTGTGTGTGTGTGTGTGTGTGTGTGTGTGTGTGTGTCTGTGTCTGTGTCTGTGTCTGTGTCTGTGTCTGTGTGTGTGTGTCTGTGTCTGTGTCTGTGTGTGTCTGTGTGTCTCTGTGTCTCTGTGTGTCTCTGTGTGTCTCTGTGTGTCTCTCTGTGTGTGTTATTTATTTTATTTTCACAGTACCTTTGATATACCACAAACTAACCAATGAAATATAAACATTTTTTCAAGTATTTAACATTTGTTATATCAGTAATGCTGTAGGTATTATATATCGCCATACATAAATACATACACATAAGTTTGGGTGCTGCTCATCCCATTTCCCCTTTCACTGTGTCCACCCTCCTTCTCTCTCTTCCCTCTTCTCTACTTTCTGTCTCCCTTTCTCCTTTCTTTCCTACTTCCCTCTTCTTCCTCTCCTCTCCTCTTTCCCTCACCACTCCCCTCCCGTTTCTCCCCACTTCTCCTCCTCTTTCCCTCCAACCTTCCTACTTCCTTCCCCCTCCTCTACTCTCTTCCCTCTCTCCTCTCCTTTCTTCCCTCCCATTCCTCTTCCGATACAATTCAGCAGTGATGTCCAAGCAGCTCCTCTCCTTAGATTTTCAATGTCTATATTAGGTATGATAATATCCTTATCTCCTCACTTCCATCTAAATTAGTGTTAGCTGTCTTTTAAATATATATATGTGTGTGTGTTTGTGTGTTTACACCTACTTGCAATTCTTTCATTTTATGTGATATTATGTTAAATTTTACATTTAGATTATATATAAAATGAAATAAAAGCTTGCAAATGGGTGTAAATAATGCATACGATTATCGCCAGAAGGGAGCCAAGCTGAGTATTTTTTTGAGTACTAATGTTTGGTACTAATGTCAGAAAGTCCTGGGTACCAACCTAGCTCCTGGTAATAGTGTCAAAAGGTCTTGGGTAAGCTAACTTACTAAAATTATCTCACAGCATGCCTTCTCTACTGAGCATTTACTGTCAATGCCCACCCCCCAGGCAGGGGAAATTTTTAAATAGAGTCCTAGCTATCAGGTGCTCAAACCAACATGGAGTTATATATAGATGTCTGAGTTGGCTAAGAACAAAATTATTTTCCAATTAGAAGCATACCTGCTATAAGAAGACCCTATTCTGAAACCATGGCCACATATGTGAGGATACACTGATGTGGAACTGAAAATATTGCTCATGTTTTGTTTGATTGTCAATTATATGTATCCCTATCTTTAGGCTAGGATAGTTATTATCCCTATTGGAAATCCAGCCCACTGGGATTTGAATCATAGGTTGCGCTATTTCTTCCTGGCCTCTAATGTATATAGTGTAAGCAGAACTACTAAGTTTATAATTAAGGCAGTCAAGCTAAGAAATCCAATATATTGAACAAACTGGTGTGCCCTGTAAGGCAGATGCTTTCATCTGATTGCTGACTCCTTGTATTATCACTGGATGCATTTTATCACTGTATTTCCTTTTATCTAATTTATCCCAGGATCAATTTTCTTTTTTCTTTGATTGTATTGATAAAGGTCATAAGACCAATCAATTAATAAAGCATTTTATTCCGTTCTGGTGTTGTTCCCGACTTTGATGATGAGGATTTGCGCGTGGAATTGCATGCAAGGCTTCCCAGCCTCTGAGAATGTGCAGGGGTGTCAAACTGCCAGCCCGCGGGCTGGATGCGTCATGGCGAAACTGTGCCCACTCCATTGCCGGCAACAGGAAAAAAAGCTGTGATACGTTGCGACACGTCACGTGATGTTGTGAGTTTGACACCCCTGATGTAAGGGATAAAAGGAAAAGAGTCATTAGCAAAAGACACATTCCCAAACACTATGAACTCCATTGTTGTCTTCCAAACACCAGGTTCATTTTCTTGTCCAACTGAACTGCCACTATGCAGAAAACCATTCAGCTTGATTATTGAACAAAAATGATGTTGTGGCCCCACAGCAGTCTAGGAACACAGCAAATACTTTATATGAATTTGTACTAAGCAGAAAGAGACTATCTGTTCTCTCTTATTATTTTTTTCCAGCCACAGTTCTGACAATCTTTTGCCATTTTAACCCATTGGTTAAAGGGAAAAGGTAGTTTAAAATGCCAGTATGATAGATAACACAGGTTGGCTGCCTGTCCTTGTCACTAAGACATGAGTGTGCTTTTCATTTAAGCCAGGCTAGGTTTCGGAAGTGATGTGTAGGCCTTGTCAAGGGCAGTTAAGTAGCTCTACATTTACAAAAGGGCTTTTTCAAACGGCAACTGGACTTTGTTTTTCCTTGAAGACATTTCGCTTCTCATCCAAGAAGCTTCTGCAGTTTTGACTGAATGGTGAAAGATGGACGGATTTACATTAAGGTAAAGGTAAAGGTTCCCCCGCACATGCGTGCTAGTTGTTTCCAACTCTAGGGGCCAATACTCATCTCCGTTTCAAAGCCGAAGAGGCAGTGCTTGTCTGAGGACGTCTCTGTGGTCATGTGGCCGGCATGACTAGATGCCAAAGGCGCACGGAACGCTGTTACCTTCCCACCGTAGTGGTCCCTATTCTTCTACTTGCATTTTTACATGCTTTCGAACTGCTAGGTTGGCAGACGTTGAGACGAGTAACAGGCGCTCACTCTGTTACGCGGCACTCGGGATTCGACCCGCCAAACTGCTGACCTTCTGATCGACAAGCTCAGCGTCCTAACCCACTGAGCCACCACATCCCTTGGATTTACATTGTTTGCCACAAAATCCTTTCAGCAGTTCTAAGAATACTCCACATCCATTTGCACTATGCAGGTGACCCTGAGGTCACAGATAAACCTCCAAGTGGCCTCAACAACTCTCAGAAACAGTGCTAATGACCGGATGACTGCAAAGAATATAAATCAGAACTGAAGAAGCTTCTTGGATGAGAAGCCAAATGTCCTCCAAAGGAAAAACAAAGTTCAATTGCCTTTAGAAAAAGCACTCTTGGGACAACCATGACCTGGATGACTGCGAATCTCCATAGACGCCTAATTTCGTTGGCTTTTGCAAACAAGTTAAAAAAAAAACAGATTGCAGTCAGGTCTTGCTTATTGAAATAGCTTCTATTACTTCCGACAGCATTCACACATTCTTTGAAGACTGAAACATTCTGAGTTCAGAACTGTTGGGGGGAAAAAAGAATGTATCCTGAAATGTACATTTCCCCAAAGGGTAAGCAAAAATATCTACAGCGTTCTTTGTTATATTTACCTAGGTTTTATTTTGTTATTGCTTTTGACTTGTACATCCAGCTGTAGTTTTGAATCTAAACCTTGTGTGTGAAGTGTTTCTAAATTCTGCCATGGCCAGAAGGAAGCACTTGATGTTGCTTGCATTGATTCAGCTGTCAGAAAACAATTTAAGGAAATTCAGGGAAATGTCAGTCACCAATATACATCAGAGGTGTTATTGGCTTAAAACATAGCTTTTTGGCTCCCGTTCACAGCAGTGGTGTGTTTTTTTTTAGCTTTGGTGAAAACTAGCCAAGGACATTAGAAATGAAAGCATCGGGCAACCTTTAAACCAGACATGTCAAACACAAGGCCCGGGGGCCGGATCCGGTCCACGAAGTGGTTTCATGTGGCCCGCGAAGCCATCCTGGAAACAGTGAGGGAACGGCCCCCACTGCCTTGGCCCTGGCCCAGAGACCCTCCTTCTGCCAGAGACCCTCAGATCTGTCCCACTCCTGCCCAGGCCCCCATAGGCACCCTTGATGCGAATGATGTAGAGCTGGCCACGCCCACCCAGCAGGCCATACGCACTCCAGCCACGCCCACCTAGTAGGCCACGCCCACCCAGTAGGCCACGCCCACCCAGTAGGCCATACACACTCTAGCCACGCCCACCCAGCAGGCCACGCCCACCCTGGCCATACCCACCCAGGCCCCTGAGGGCAACCGCAATGCTGATGCGGCCCTCAATGAAATTGAGTTTGACACCCCTGCTTTAAACCATTAACAGAGAGAAACTCAGCTCATGGAAGTAGCTATTTTAAACCCATCAAGAGACGAATGCCTTCATTTCTGCTTCCCAATATACATTGCATACATATCCTGACATTAAATTAGGGAGACCACAGCTTTATACATACTGAATGGTTAAAGGTGATAAAGGCTGTGTTTTGTTTCTCCCTGTTAACAAAGCCATTGCGGTCCTACTTATAGCGAGTCAATCAAATTAAACAAAAATTTTTTAGAAGCTTAGTTTCTTACGGAGATAGCTGTAAAACAAAACAAAGCAAGTTGCCCCCCCCCCAATACATTCTTTAAATTATGTATTCTATGCAAAAGTTGTTCCTGGGCTGTATCACTCAGAATGCCTTCATAAGAACGACTCTGTAAACAGCTAAGTAGATAATAAAGCAATGGTGATTTTTAATTGTCCAGCTCTTAATATTTATATATTGAACATGAGTGTGTGTGTCTATAGAAGAAAAAATAGGAGCTTGGGAGAAATCTTCATAAATATCAAGGGAAATGGGGAAAAAATCATTATATCAACTAAGAAATGGTTATGCTCATGAGAGGGAGGGAGGGAAGGAAGGAAGGAAGGAGGGAGGGAGGGAGGGTGGGGGAAGGGAGGGAAGGGGGGAAGGGGAAGGGGAAGGGGAAGGGGAAGGGGAAGGGGAAGGAAGGAAGGAAGGAAGGAAGGAAGGAAGGAAGGAAGGAAGGAAGGAAGGAAGGAAGGAAGGGAGGAAGGAAGGGAGGAAGGAAGGAAAAATGAGTATTTCAAATTCTGAGCAGCAGGAAACTATTTTGTTGCCCTCTCACTTTTGTGTACCTGTATATGACACATGTAGACAGATATTGCAGCCACCTATAGAAAAAAGATATATTTTTGTGACTGTTTGAGTTCAAGACACGTGTTCTGGAACTCAGGAGAATGCCAGCATGGACTGAATGCAACATGGTTATATTTTATATATTTTATGGACTTTAATGTTAACAAGGGAGTTCTATCAAAATCCTTCACGGCTGATGGACTAGTTCAAGATGGACGGTGATTAATATTTATATGTTACTTATATGTAAGGGTAAAGGTTTATACATATGTTGTATATAGTATGTTTTAAATGGGTGTTATGTCTGTGTACACTTTGAGAGCAAGCAACAGAATTTGATTTTTAATCTGTGCCATTGTGCCCACAGTAAAAAAAATGAAAATAAAGGTTATCTATCTATCTATCTATCTATCTATCTATCTATCTATCTATCTATCTATCTATCTATCTATCTATCTATTGTATCCATCCATCCACCCATCTCTCTCTCTCTCTCTATCTTATCTATCATCTATCTATCTATCTATCTATCTATCTATCTATCTATCTATCTATCTATCTATCTATCTATCTATCTATCCATCCATCCATCCATCCACCCACCCACCCACCCACCCACCCACCCACCCACCCACCTACCTACCTACCTACCTACCTACCTACCTACCTACCTACCTACCTACCTACCTACCTATCTATCTATCTATCTATCTATCTATCTATCTATCTATCTATCTATCTATCTATCTATCTATCTATCTATCTATCTATCTATCTATCTATCTATCTATCCTATCTTTCTATCTAAATTAAAGCTAACCTTCTTGGGACCTTAAATCTCTAATCTAAATCCGATTGGAATTAATTTGCACAGGTCTTCTTCTAATCTAGATTTAACACCTAATGTTTGTATTAAATCCTCTGTGTGTGTCTCTGTGTGCATATTTGTATCACAGATTGTCTTTTGGGAACAAAGGAAGCAACTGTGTCCTATTGATTCATCCACATTTGCATGATTCAGATGGTTTATCATCAGATCCTAACCCCTAAGTGTGAGAAACTGAGAGCTGAGATTATTCCTGTAACACAAAACTGGCTTTCATCGTCTATGAAATATTCATCTTGAAGAGTCCTTTGTTAAACAAATAATAAAAAAATAACAGAATCAAATTACCTTGTGTAATGAGGGGATGAATATGTTCCCAGTAATATCTTTCTTATGTTTTGAAAACTGCATGATACATCACTTCAGTTATGAGTTCGTCATTTTTCATGCTCAATAGAGTCACTTCTTATTTTCAATTTTTAAAAAAAAAATAATTACATTTACTACAAGCAGGTTTAATGAACTTCAGCCCACTTAAGCCCTGAATATGGGAGGAACTGTCCATAGTTAAGCTTGGGTGTGCTTGTATATGCAGAGTGATGACAGTGAAACCAATGAACATAGAACATAGAATAATAGAGTTGGAAGGGACCTTGGAGGTCTTCTACACCAACCCCCTGCTCGGGCAGGAAACCCTATACCATTTCAGACAAATGGCTGTGCAGTCTCTTTTTTTGAAAGCCTCCAGTGATGCAGAACCCACAACTTCCGAAGGCAAGCTGTTCCATTGATTGATAGCTCTCATCATTAGGAAATTTCTCCTTAGTTCTAGTTTGCTTCTCTCCTTGGCTAGTTTCCATCCATTGTTTCTTGTCTTGCCTTTTGGTGCTTTGCAAAATGGTTTGATCCTCTCATCTTTGTAGTAGCCCCATAGAGGAAAACTGCTGTCATGTCCCCCCCCCCACATTCCTTCTTTTCATTAGACTAGATATACCCAGTTCCTGCAACTGTTCTTCATGGGTTTTAGCCAGTGCTTTTTTTGTAAAACAAAAAGGTGCCGGAACTCACACATGTCATACAACCTGCCTTGCCTACCCTACAAGGTTCCATCCAAAAAAGGTGCCAGAACTCCATTCTGAGCGTTCTATGACAAAAAAAGCCCTGGGTTTAGCTTCCAGCCCCCTACTCATTCAGTGCAGGCAGTGATTCCTGACACATGTATACTTTGCATTGGTGAAGCAGTTGTCAATCACTCGGATATCCTTGAATTAGTATACTGCAAAATACATGCAGTGCCATGTAAAGCCCGTGTTCCTGAATGACTGGATCATCAGGAGCTTCTTTGCTTCCTAGAACAGGGCTTTTCAACTTTTTCATCCATTGTGCCACTTTTAGGATATGGCAACATCCGAGTACCACCAGTCGCCTAGCAAGGTGTCAAAAACTTGATGACCAAAAAAAAGGCAAAAAAGTGATGAAGTACAGATAGTCCTTGACTTAAAACAGTTCGCACTGAAAAAAGTGCACCTCCAAGCCACAGCCAAGCAAGACACCTGCCTGCCTGCCTGCCCGGTGGTGCTCCTGTTCGAGGTTTTCATTGTTGTGAGCATTTCTGTTGAGGATTGGCAGCGGGGGTGGGGGCGTTTGGTTTTTATTCCCCCCGTCTGCTGGGTGGTTGCAGCAGGTTTCGGTCACTTCACATGACCCTGGGACACTGTGACCATCATAAATATGAATCAGTTGCCAAGCATCTGAATGTAAATCACAAGACCCTGGAGATGCTGCAATATTCCAGCTGATCAGCGCTTCTTCTGGGCTCAGAAGCGCCAGGATCAACACCGAGCTCCAGCTGGAGACTGGCACTGATCCTGGTGCTTCTGCAGCTCCAGCCGTCTCTCGTTCAGGCTTGTGCGGTGCTGCCACCGGTTCAGCTCATTCCCCTCCCCCGCTACCACTTTTCAAGGATGGTCACGTACCACCTGCCAGGTGCCCATGTACCACAGGTGGTACCCGGACCACTGGTTGAAAAGCCCTGTCCTAGAATCTGCCATTTCTTTCAAGCAGGCGCACCTGTCATTCCCCAGGGAATTCTAGCACAAAATGGCAAAAGTGTTTAGTATTTCCCCTTCTGAAGGCGAATAGAAATAACTAGCTTTTGTTCTTTTCTGTCTCTGAAGGAAAGCTCGAGAGCAGTAATAAAAAAATAGGAATGTTTGGAACAGGATCAGTGCCTCTCAGTGCCAGGTCTGTGCTTTTGGATGGAAACAACCGTATTCAAATGTCAGATCTATGCTACCTTTTTTTTTAAAATGAGGAACCCGGCGCTAGTCGCAAAGGTCCAACTATTGCCATAATTCTGATCGCTGTATTAATATACTTAAATGTGCCAAGACTGCATGTCTCGGATTAAAGCCACATAAATGCAACGCCAGCCTTCTCGATCTGAGAAAAGAGGCATTTTTCATCCAATTCTAATATAAAACTGAATCGTAAGCAGGTATTTTCAGCTGAAAATCTGAAACCCAAAAGGAATCCTTTTGCTTTTTTTTCTAATTTGATAGACATTAGAAATCATTTAGCTCTCCAAAATTCGTGGAGGCCACTTGAGGCTTTGTCTGTACCTTCAGGGTTATCTGAATCAGAGTACCAATGGGTGTGGAACATTTTTGGAATTGCTGAGAGGACTGTGTTGTAAAAAGGAGATAGGTGGTCTTGTATTCCTCCCCCTCTGTCGAGAGAGGGCTGTTCAATTTTAAACATCAATGTCCCAAAGATGTTTTTTTTTCCCAAAAGGCTACTGGACTTGTTTTTCTTTAAAGATGTTTTGTTTCTCTTCCAAGAAGCTTTTTCAGTTCTTTTCATTTAATTACAGATGGCCTCTTTTACAGATCCTTTTACAGATCTGCAAATGCAGTGCTTTTTTGTCATAGAACGCGCCGGAATGGAATTCCGGCACCTTTTTTTTGACAGATTTTCCAAGTTTTAAAAGTAACTTTTGAAAATTTGATGTTTGGTCCATGTGGACTTGAATCGTCCTGTCGAGCATAGCAGGTTAACGGCAAAATCATTAAAACGGTGCATGCGGGCTGCTTGTGTGTCGAGTCCGATGCATGCGTACTTCGTCCGTGCTGGTTGTGATGGCGCTGCTCGGCTTGTGGCACTGCTCGGCTTGTGAATGGTTGTGTGGTTGCGTGCTGAGTGCTTCCTGCGGGCGGTGACTATCATGTTTTGTTAAACAACTGATGTGTGTGGGTGGGTGTACAGTGACTGACTACGTGGGAAAGGTAAATAATTTCTTTAATTTTTTAAAAAAATGTTGGTGAATTGAAAGTCTTTTTTAAAAAAAAATTACTGTAAAATTTACTATGAACATTTGCCTTAAACACAATAAATTAAATTTATGTTAATAACTGAATATATATATATATATATATATATATATATATATATATATATATATATATATATATATATATATATATATATATATATATATATATATATATATATATATATATATATATATATATATAAGGGACGCGGTGGCTCAGTGGGTTAGGACGCTGAGCTTGTCGATCTGAAGGTCAGCAGTTTGGCGGGTCAAATCCCGAGCGCCGCGTAACAGAGTGAGCGCCTGTTACTCGTCCCAGCTTCTGCCAACCTAGCAGTTCGAAAGCACGTAAAAATGCAAGTAGAAAAATAGGGACCACTGCGGTGGGAAGGTAACAGCGTTCCGTGCGCCTTTGGCGTCTAGTCATGCCGGCCACATGACCACGGAGACGTCCTCAGACAAGCGCTGGACCTTCAGCTTTGAAACGGAGATGAGCAACGGCCCCTAGAGTCGGAAACGACTAGCATGCATGTGCGGGGGAACCTTTACCTTTATATATATATATATATATATATATATATATATATATATATATATATATATATATATATATATATATATATATATATATATATATATATATGTATGTATGTATGTGTATATATATATATATATATATATATATATATATATATATATATATATATATATATATATATATATATATATATATATATATATATATATATATATATATATATATATATATATATATATATATATATATATATATATATATATGTTTGAATGGGGGTGTGTGTTCTGATTGGTTGGGGGTGTGTTTTGAGTGGATGGGCTGGTCTCAGCTGCCAGCCTCAGACCTGAGCTGGTGAGTTGTGCTGCTTTTGTTCGGCTTTGTGTTTGTGGTGGTGCCATGTTTTTATAGTGGGTGTCAGTTTGCTTAATGTGTGGTTTGGAGGGGTTTAAAGTGGCTGATGTTGCAGCTGTAGTTAGGTTTCTGTTTTGTGGTTGTGCGTCGTTATCATTGTGGGTTCGGATTTGCTTTTTGGATGGTTGTGTGGTGGTGATGTCATGTGATGTTATCATGAGTTTGGGTCTGGTATCATTCTTGGTGGTTGGGACTTGTCTGTCAATCAAGGCGGGTTTCCAAATGGCTGGTAGGCAAGAGGTATCATCTCGTTTGTTCATGCTGTGGGAGCGTTTTTTCTATCTCAATGGCTTCTCTGATTATTCTGTTGTTAAAATGTTCAATTTTGGCGATAGTTCTGGTTTTTTTTAAATCAATTTCATGTCCCGTGGCTTCAAAGTGTTGGAACAGGGATGAAGTTTGTTCTCCCTTTCTGAGTGAGTTTCTGTGCTCTTCAATGCGTGCACTTATTCTTCTGTTGGTCTGTCCGATGTATGTGGTGGGGCAGGTGGTGCATGGGATTTCGTATACTCCTTGGTTTTCTAACCCAATTATGTCTTTGGGGTTTGTTAGGATGGTGGATATTTTTCTGTCTGTGTAGAATGCTGTTTTGATGTTGTGTTTTTGGAGGATCTTGCTGATTCTGTCTGTGGTCCCTTTTAAGTATGGGAGGAGGGCTTTGCCATTTTCTTGTTCTCTGTCTTGGGTTTTTGTGGGTGTCTCTCTTCGGATTAAGTTGGTAATCATGTTTCTTTGGAATCCATTGGCTGTTAGTACATTAGTGAGAGTGTGTAGTTCGGTTTTTAGGTGTTGTTCGTCAGCTAGGTGTTTTGTTCTGGAGATGAGTGTCTTGGCTACGGAGTTGATCTGTGCTGGGTGGTGGTGTGAGAGTGCGTTCAGATAGCGGTTTGTGTGTGTTTTTTTATGGTAGATAGTGTGTCCTAGGGAGCCGTTGGGTTTCTTGTAGACTAAGACATCGAGGAAGGGAAGTTGGTTGTTAGCTTCTGTTTCCATGGTGAATTGTATTTTGGGGTGTAGGCTATTGAGGTGTGTGAGGAAGTCATCCAGTTTTTCTTTGCCATGTGGCCAGATTACGAAGGTGTCATCTACGTATCTGAGCCAGAGTTTGGGTTTGTGGTTGGATTTTTCTAGAGCGAGGGTTTCAAAGTGTTCCATGTAGAGGTTTGTGATGACAGGTGAAAGGGGTGATCCCATGGGTGCCTTCCGTGTGCCTTTGGCATCTAGTCATGCCGGCCACATGACCATGGAGACGTCCTCCGACAAGCGCTGGCTCTTCGGCTTTGAAACGGAGATGAGCACCGGCCCCTAGAGTTGGAAACGACTAGCACGCATGTGTGGGGGAACCTTTACCTTTACCTTTACCTTTACCTTTACCTTTACATATATATATATATATATATATATATATATATATATATATATATATATATATATATATATATATATATATATATATATATATATATATATATATATATATATATATATATATAAAGATTAAGAAGAAAGCACTGTGCATATGTGTCACCTTCGCTAAATTGAATCACAAGCAGGTGTTTCCAGCTGAAATCCTAAAACCCGAAAGGAACACTTTTGCTTTTCCAATCTGATAGCCAGATTGCCTGCAAGTGAATAAAGTAGAGCATTAGGAGCATTAGGAGATGGGTCTTATTAAAAAGTGCAACCGAGGATTACGAGATTAAGGCGGCCCAGGAAGCTGGCAACATCGTAAGTCATTTGCCAATGTCAGTCTCATTTCAATAATCATTTCAACCTCCTCATTGCCTGAAGAGCTCCGAGCTACACCTTGTAGAGCTTTCCTATCTCTAAGTGTTTCCATCTATCACTGACAGCGAACCCCTGCCAATCCGCTCTCAGCTTTCAAGAGAGCATCCAACTATGGAACTGCTCCATTTGCTTTGTAATCTACCAAGAGGATGTCAAGTAAAAGGCCACATCATCAGATGTGCGATTCAGTTGTCTTAGTAAAAAATGCCAACGGTGCATTTCATTCTGGAACACTGTTGTCTTTCCTTCACTTACCATGTTCTTCTGGAGGCGAGAGATAACCCCGATTCTTAAGTCTTTTGGCCTCGACGCAATTCAAACACAAACACACACAAAACCCCTGCTTGCAAACCTTTGTAGAAGGCTTCCTATTTTATTTATGCTTCTTAATTGTTTGTACACATGCACAACATTTATAACATATAAATAATTCAGACGGTAAAGCAAGGAATTTCTCAGCTGGATCCTGGGTATCAATTGGGTGAAAGCAACTAACTCATGATGGGTTTATGGGGGAGGGGGGGACCAAAAACAACTCTTGGAAGGTGATCTTGACATTTAAATAATTGCAAACATGATACCACGTCTCAGTGTGAATTACAGAAGCATAAAATGCCATCTGGGACATGGAGAATAAGAAACGTTTCCTTCACTGTTGGTACTGCATAAAATGTTATTTGTCTCCATATTGCTCAGTGCCAAGTCATATAATATTTTGCAAAACATCTTTATAACCTAACTAGAGGTAAGTCCTCAACTTATGGCTACAACTGAGACCAACATTTTGGTGCCAAGTGAGACACTTGTCAAGTGAGTTTAGCCCCATTTTGCAACCTTTCTTGCCACAATTGCTAGGGGAATCACCACAGTTGTTAAGTTAATAACACGGTTGGTAAGTGACACTGGCTCCCCCATTGATTTTGCTTGTCAACAGGCCACGAAACGTGATTACATGACCGCCGGACACCGCCACCATCATAAATATGAGTCCGTTGCCAAGCATCCAAATGTTGACCATATGACCATGGGTGGGCATGTGGAATGCCGCAACAGTTGTCAATATGAAAAACTATCATTAAGTCACTTTTTTTTCCAGTATCGTAGTAACTTCGAACTGTCATCAAATGAAATGTTGTAAGTCAGGGATTACCTGCATCAGATACAATAGTAGAGATATCTTAGGTTGCTTCGATAACATTTTTCCAGGATTCAAGGGTTTGTGTGTTGTTGTTGTTTTTTATTTGGCTAATTCTAATATAGGAAGTTGTCGTGAAAGAATTGACCTTATCCACCACTATCTTCTCTAGTTAATGGAGAAAATAGCAAGAGGTATCCCATAATACACTTATGCTTCTTAATAATATGGCTGAAACACACACACACACACACACACACACACACACACACACACACAGCCAGGTCTCTCACTGGATTGGACGAATTATGTTTACTAACTATTATGTTAGTCTTCTTCCACCACATTCCATTCCTAGATGACCTGAGCTGATGTGACATTAGGTCATCAGTGGGAGGTACTGTAACTTGGTAGATTTAACAGAATAGTAGAATCACAGAGTTGGAAGGGACCTTGGAGGTCATCTAGTCCAACCCCCTGCTCAGGCAGGAAACCCTATACCATTTCAGACAAACGGTTGTCCAATCTCTTCTTAAAAACCTCCAGTGTTGGAGCATTCACCGCTTCTGGAGGCAGGTTGTTCCACTGATTAATTGTTCTAACAGTCAGGAAATTTCTCCTTAGTTCTAGGTGGGAGAAATTTGGCCCTCCAGAGATTGCTGAGCCTCAACCATGAACCTCCCCAAGTGAGGAATGCTGGGAGATGTAGTTCAGCAACATCAAAAAGACTACCTCCTGCCAATTTCTGACATGGGCACCAAATACCTTCTCTAGCATACCTTCCTAGTGCCTTATTCTTCTTCTCTAGGAGACCATAAATCATAGAGCTGAAATAGATTTTTTTGTAACTTCCTTCCCTTTTCTATTCCTTCTTCCATTGTGCTTTCCAAGTGACACTCTGACTACTATTTACTATTTGTGAGTCGTGTACAATTTCCTGTCTGAACTCTCAGACCACAGAGTGAAAGCTGTTTCCCCTCTATCCCTGTACTCATATGCCCTATGAGCCATGGTGGCACAGTGGTTAGAATGCAGCATTGCAGGCAAACTCTGCCCACAGCCAGGAGTTCGATCCTGACCAACTCAAGGTTGACTCAAGTCTTCCATTCTTCCAAGTAAAATGAGAACCCAGCTTGTTGGGGGCAATAGGCTGACTCTGTAACTCAGAGAGTGCTATAAAGCACTGTGGAGCAGTATATATGTCTAAATGCCATTCCTATAACAGAGGTTCCATGTTTCCACTACTATTCCTGTGGTCTAATAATAAGTAAAGCCTAACTAAACCTATTTGAAACTCAAATACTTTGTCCACTTAATGAGAAGGAAGGACTAAATGGAGAAGAGTCTAATGCTGGGAAAGGTTGAGGCAAGAGAAGAAGGGGACGACGGAGAATGAGGTGGCTGGATGGAGTCACTGAAGCAGTAGGCGTGAGCTTAAATGGACTCCAGAAGATGGTGGAGGACAGGAAGGCCTGGAGGAACGTTGTCCATGGGGTCGTGATGGGCTGGACACGACTTTGCAACTAACAACAACAACAACTAAACCTATAGACCAATATAGTTAACCAATTTCCTAATTCTTTTACTTCACAAAAATGAGTAACTGAAAATGTTGGGAACTAAACCCAGAATAAGCTTCGCTGACATGAGACAATAACATAAAGATACTACAAACAAAACAATACAGGTGCCCTAATTTTAGCAATCAGATGGCTATGAAAGTTCTTCTCCCATACCATCAACCCCATAAATTTCAATAGTTTCACATTTCAGAAGCCCACATCTTTGTTGCGATGATACTTTTCCCCATAGTATGAAGAGAGTTTTCAGAGATGTGGAAAATGCAGCCTTCTGTCTGAATGTCTTGTTATTGTTTTCCAGTTGATTCAGACTCAAAAATCCAATCTCAAGTGTTGATTCTGAAGATATCTCTTTCCAATAGTCCATGTTCTTCTCCATTGTTCAGTAACATCTATAGCTTCACACACACACACACACACACACACACACACACACACACACACACACAAAACCATAAGAATCAGCTCAGGGAACAATAGGCAAATCACACCCATTGCAAATATAAGCTATAAGTTTGTTTCAGCCTACGGAAGCATTACATTTTTCTTTTTCCTAATAAAGGCTTTAAAAAATACATTGACATTCCACGAAAGATATTGCCACCATAATAAAAGTGAGATGTAAGGCTTCTACTTTACTAATACTGTATCCATTGAATAAGGTAAAGGTAAAGGTTCCCCCGCACATGCGTGCTAGTCGTTTCTGACTCTAGGGGCCAGTGCTCATCTCCGTTTCAAAGCCGAAGAGCCAGCGCTTGTCCGAGGACGTCTCCGTGGTCATGTGGCCAGCATGACTAGACGCCAAAGGCGCACGGAACGCTATTACCTTCCCACCGTAGTGGTCCCTATTTTTCTACTTGCATTTTTACGTGCTTTGGAACTGCTATGTTGGCAGAAGCTGGGACGAGTAACAGGTGCTCACTCTGCTACGTGGCACTCGGGATTCAACCCGCCAAACTACCGACCTTCTGATTGACAAGCTCAGCGTCCTAACCCACTGAGCCACCGCGTCCGTTGAATACTGCATCATAAAAACCTCATGGTAAAAATGCGAAGTTAGCACACAACATTTATACAACGGGGGCAAATCAAGGTTAGAAAAGTAACTCTCCAATTCCAGTTGCAGCAGTTACGTTTAGCTTCAGGTTGCCCTGAGGCTGGCAGTCTTGAGAATGGACCAACTGGAAGGAATAATAGAATAAGAGAGTTGAAATAGAACTTGGAGGTCTTCTAATCCAACTCCTTGGAGGAGACGGATGGAAAACAAAGCAAGCATTGCTGGAAGGTATGAATGAGAAGTTAACACAATCATTATATCCCGGTCAGTTCAGAATTAATAAAGGTGACACAGTAGTTGGACTAAATTTACCAGCTTCCTGTTATGCTTGACTGTCTTGTTTCAGATGTAGAAAGAGAAAAATCTCTTTTCCCTGGTGGTGCAGTGGTCAGAACACAGTATTGCAGGCTAATTTGGCCGACTCCTGGTTGCCATAGGTTTGGCAGTTCGAGTCTCACCTGCTCAAGGTTGACTCAGCCTTCCATCCTTCCGAGGTCAGAAAAATGAGGACCCAGATGGTTGGGGGCAAGAGGCTGACTCTGTAAACCGCTTAGGGCGGGCTGTGAAGCACCGTGAAGTGGTATGTAAGTCTAAGCTCTATTCTAGTTCTATTCTATTTTGCACCACTCTATCCAAGGAGCCTCTCTCCCTGATGGAGCAAGTCTACCCCACTCACGCCAGCAGAAGAGGCCTGCTACGGATCCTGTTTGTTAAGGAATTGAAGCAAGTAGGGTTAAGGAGAAGGGCCTTTTCTGCTGTGGCCCCATACCTGTAGAACATTCTGGCAGCAGAGGTGAGAAGTGCCCCCTCCATTTTGGTCTTCCATGAGAGCATTAAAACCTGGTTTTGCCTGCTGGCCTGGGCCCTGAAGGGGGCGCTCAAAACTGGAGGTGGCTGATGGGCTAAGAAGACGTCATCCCTGTCCCATCCAATTCTTAGCTCTCTGAGTTCAATTTGATTATAGTTCTTAATAACACAGGTAATCCTTGACTTACACTGTTCAGTTTGCTTAGTGACCGTTCAAAATTACAACAGCACTGAGTAACTTAGGACTGTTTTTCACACTGCCGACCGTTGCGGCATTCCCTGAGGTCACGTGATCAAAATTCAGACGCCTGGCAACTGGTTCATATTTATGACGGTTACGTGATCCGCTTTTGCGAACTTCTGACAAGCTGTTCTGTACCAGCCTGCTACCGGCCCTGCAGAAAAGGCAACCCCTTTATAAACGGCAAGAGGCTGGAATTACATCTGCCAAATTTATTACTACAAAAAACAAACAAGACACGAACCAAGATACAGGAGCTTTGAAACACTATCTGAGTGGTTGCTTTCAGCAAACCAGCCCTCCCCACACATTCCCTTTATAAAGAGTTCAGGGCGTGGTCTCTCTCTGCCTCCTTCCGAGAAGCCCCACAGCCTTCCTCTGTTTACTCCTACTTGACTGCCTCCTGCGTCGGGCGTCCTTGAACAGGGCCAGCTGTGGGTCATCTTCATCCACACTGTCAGGCTCACACAGCTGGGTCTCCATGGTGACCAAGTGGGAGGGGCCTGCCTGAGGGCTCTCATCAGCAAGATCTCCAACCCCCTCAGCAAGGTCTTCAACACCCCCCTCCTCCTCTGAGTCGTCCGACCCAACTGCCGAACCCACAGGCTGACCCTGAATCACAACACAAGCAAAGTCAATGGGGGAAGCCAGCTGCACTTAGCAGCCGTGTTGTGAACTTAACAACTGTGGCTAGAAAGGCCGTAAAACGGAGCAAAGCTCACTTAACCAATGTCTCACTTAACAACATCATTTTTTTAGCTCAGTTGTGGTCGTAAGTCAAGGACTACCTGTGTTTTAAAATTGTGCTGTTTTAATCTTTTAACTATTATTATTATTTTTACTTGTTTTCTTGCAAGGGAGATGGTCAGCATAAAAATGCAATTAATAAAGAAATAATTAACAACTAATTCATTTGGACAGCCTATCCTCTTTGACCGAAAAGTGTTGGCTCTGTTTCTGATGGGTTTCAAATATATGCTAGTGGCTAGCCAGCTTTCTGTATACAAGTATACTCATGCTAGGGTGAAATTAATTTGTCAAGGGTATCTTGTCTTCAAACCGGCAGGGTACCATGTGACATAATCTTAATATATATATATTTTATTACACAATTCTTTAAATTTATTTCAATTCCCACTGCTTCCTGTTCAACCCTGAAAACCTCTGCCAGGATTTGGGAAAGGAAATTGCCGGCATCTCTTAAATTTAAAACGAAAGGCAAAAGTACAGCATGCCCAAGTCTTGTAACCAAAGTCCTGTCCTGTGTATGAATATAAATTCAATATCCAGAAATATATTTTACTTTTTTCATATAGATGACTCCAAGTTCTTCAGAAGGCTGCAGCGTGTCAAGAGCGATTGTGAATTATAAGGTGAACTCACTCCGCATCAAGAGAAAAATGGAGATTCCCTTTAGTTCTAGGTGAAAGATTTGCAGGCTTCATTAAATAGAATAAAGTTCCAAAGGTACTTTCTTTCTATAAATCAACATATTCCTGCACTGTTTGCTTTGCTTCCAGATGGACAGGAATAACAATGCCAGCAGAGCTATACAAACCGCCTTAATTCATCTTAATGACATATTCACTTCAAAGCCAAGTACAAGCTACTTAAATGCTAACACAGTAACTTGGCTTCACATAAATTTCCAACCTCTAGAAAGAGAAACAAATAGCAGGCTTTTAAGTGTAACTAATTTCTAATGTTAAATTTTGTAAAGCAGCCTTCCACAGTAAAGGGCGATATGAAAGAAGAAAGGAAAGGAAAGGAAAGGAAAGGAAAGGAAAGGAAAGGAAAGGAAAGGAAAGGAAAGGAAAGGAAAGGAAAGGAAAGGAAAGGAAAGGAAAAGAAAGGAAAAGAAAGGAAAGGGAAAAGGGGGAGGGTCTATAAGAATAAAAGGAAGAAAAGAAGGAAAGAATCTATATGAATGAAAGGAAGGGAAGGGAAGGAAGAGGGGGAGGGAGGAAAGGGGGAGAGCAGGGGAAGGAAGGAAGGAAGGAAGGAAGGAAGGAAGGAATGAGGAAAGGAAGGAAGGAAGGAAGGAAGGAAGGAGGGAGGGAGGGAGGGAGGGAGGGAAGGAAGGAAGGAAGGAAGGAAGGAAGGAAGGAAGGAAGGAAGGAAGGAAGGAAGGAGCCATTTATTCTTGGTTGCCAGTATGTTGCCACTTGCCATTTGCTGGACAATATTTCAATGTACGTTCTAAGAAAAGAAAGAAAGAAAGAAAGAAAGAAAGAAAGAAAGAAAGAAAGAAAGAAAGAAAGAAAGAAAGAAAGAAAGAAAGAAAGAAAGAAAGAGGAAGGGAGGAAGGAAGGAAGGAAGGAAGGAAGGAAGGAAGGAAGGAAGGAAGGAAGGAAGGAAAGAAACTGTACTATTTTGCATTATTTCTACAGTGAAATACTACTAATGGTGCATTTCAACCTGTAGCTTAACAATCTTATCAGTAACATCAGTTTTAATCTTGGCTTTTCTTCCTATAATTTAAACAGGCTAGTTTATACCCAAGGGACTCGGTGGCTCAGTGGGTTAGGACGCTGAGCTTGTCGATCAGATGGTCGGCAATTTGGCGGGTCGAATCCCGAGTGCCGCGTAAAAGAGTGAGCGCCTGTTACTCGTCCCAGCTTCTGCCAACCTAGCAGTTTGAAAGCACATAAAAATGCAAGTAGAAAAATAGGGACCACTCTGGTGGGAAGGTAACAGCATTCCGTGCGCCTTTGGCGTCTAGTCATGCCGGCCACATGACCACAGAGATGTCCTCGGACAAGCGCTGGCTCTTCGGCTTTGAAACGGAGATGAGCACCGGCCCCTAGAGTCGGAAACGACTAGCATGCATGTGTGGGGGAACCTTTACCTTTAGTTTATACCCATAGACCACAGCTCAAACCACTCAAACATATTATGAATGAACTTCAGCACACACTGCACCTTCTCAGCCCAGGTTTGCAGACCATACTTACAACCAGTGGTGGGATTCAGCCGGTTCGCACCACTTCGGCAGAACCGGTAGCTAATTCTTTGTTGCCCAGGCCCAGAATGGACTTCCGGAAGCAAAATCCAGACAGAGAACCAGTTGTTCGCCTATTTGAATCCCACCACTGCTTACAAACACCTAACATCAGGCAGGTTCTCACAAGCAACAACAGGAAAATGACACCAACACAGCAACCCAGGCCTGTAACAAACCCAAATGTCTACTTTGCCCCCATATTTATACCGGCACCACCATCACAGAACTTTACAAGTATAACACAGAAGATTTAAGTTCCCTCCACCTGCTTCTCCTTCAGTGTGAATTATGCCATCAATTGCCAGCAGAATCTCTTTGGATTCTGCATAGAACCAACGGGAAAACTTGGAGCAAAATAACTAAGGGACATAAGTTGGACGTCAAAATGACCAAGTCGTGGCGCAGCATTTCAGTTTCCCAAGATGCTCTATAACAGGCATCAAAGTGACTGTTTTGAAAAAGGTCTTCAGCTGCACCATTGAACGAGAAACTGTTGAATTTATATACATCAAAATGAATGTCTCACTTAGCAACAGAAATTTTGCGCTCAGTTGGGGGCCGTAAGTCGAGGAGGACAACCTGTAGTAGCTTGCCCTCGTTTTCATTTGCGATTGTTAAAGCTGTAACCCTGTAAAGTACTCTAAAGATGGGGGCATCTAGGCTCAGCTTAACCAGAAGAAGCTCAGCCATATGACATTCAAAGAATATACCAGCATGGATTCCTTTTTCTGAGATCTAGGATTCTTGAATTCTGGTCAACCTTAGCAGTCTTACATGGGGAAGCAAGTCCTGCTTTTTTTCTCAACTTCTCCACTTCTACACAGTTGCAGCTTGTTATTCTGAAAGAGATGAGTCAATTGGGTAACTAGAAATCCCTCTGGTGAAATACCCCTTGTCACCCTTCCCCAGAGACCAAAAGTAGGCACAAGGAGTACAAGGGAAAGATGCTTCAAGCAAGGTGGCATCAGAATGATGCTGAACTTGTTTTAAGAAAACAGGGGGAGAGTAAAACCCCTTGGACAGTGAAGAGAACTGCATCATTTATCTGGAGGAGATATAAACTTAACCATATAAATGCATTCTTCCTTCTTCTTTCTCCTCCTCTTCCCCTCCCTCCCTCCCTTCCTCTTCCTTCCTCCCTCCCTTCCCTTTCCTTTCCTCCCTCCCTCCCTCCCTCCCTTCCCTTCCCTTCCCTTTCTTTTCCTTTCCTTCCCTTACTTTCTTTCTTTCCTTCCTTCCTTCCTTCTTTCCTTCGTCCTCCCTCCCTCCCTTCTTTCCCCTCCCTCCCTCCCTTTCTCCCTTCCCTTTCCTTCCCTTTCCTTCCCTTCTCTTCCCTTCCCTTCCCTTTCTTTTCCCTTCCTTCCTTCCTTCCTTCCTTCCTTCCTTCCTTCCTTCCTTCCTTCCTTCCTTTCCTTCCTTCCTTCCTTCCTTCCTTCCTTCCTTCCTTCCTTCCTTCCTTCCTTCCTTCCTTCCTTCCTTCTTTCCTTCCTTCCTGGAGTTTTTGGAACAATTGGAGGGTGGGAGAGGAGGACCCAGCACTTATTAAATAGTTCAGTTATGTAAGGCACAAAGGCAAATAGTACCCACATCTCCTTTTCCACATGAGGTTCCCCAAAGCCCCTCATATGAGTGATTTTGCAACCAGCCAATATCCCACTCTGTGTTAGATCTGAGTCACTGGTGTGTTATTGTTGTGGTCGTTCTTTGTCTCTCTCTAGAGGTAGGCTCAAAGGCTTCAATTTACAAGGATTCTCATTCATTTTGGTGCTTCATTTGCTTACTGAAATGGCAGGAGAGTTAACCACAGTAATTTAAAACGATTATTAGAAAGCTTAAGTTACCAGTTAATAAAGGCCTTTATATGAAGTTAATAACGGGTTTCAAACCTATAAACCCTTAAAGGGTAATATTAGAATTAGCTGGCAGGGGAAAATTGGGAGACAGAAATATAAACACTGGCTGTGAATAAAGGTATCAACTCTTCTGGCTAGTCAATTGTCCTCCATCATTTTCATTCAATAAGGGATGAGTCAGCAACATCCTGGCAGGGATAACAGAGAGCAAGGAGAAAATTGTAGTTCTTCACAGCAATAGCTGCATCTATAGCACAGATTTTTATATTCCAGGAATCTTCTCACTGAATGTTATACTAGAGCCGAGAAACTCAGAACTTGTTGTCTTGGAAAGTTTCAGTCCCCCCCCCCTCTAAAATGGGCTGGTCAGATTCAGCTCCAATTTCATAGTGATCTTGAAAGATGTGGCTTCTTTGGCAGTTCACATCTGGCTTACAGATGCTGGGACTTTTTAAATTTTAATGAAAAGGAGAATGGCATAGAGGAAAAGAAAGACCTTTATTATCATGGCTGGTCTAGTCTCTCTCGCCTGGTTAATCAGGATAATCATTGTTGGTGAACTCATTCTTTTTATTTACTGTATAAATATTTTATTAATTTTCTATTTTTACAAACAAGTTCTTAATAGACGATGTGTTGACTGGGTCCATTAATAATTCCGTGGTACATATAAGCTTCTTCAATCCAATATTACACCATCCAATACCTCCTTTTTTCTTCCGGTAATAAACATTTTTCACATTAAGCAAATACAAATATTATTACCATTAATAGATATACAGTTGAATATCAGCATTTATTACAGCTTTCTAATAATATCAATGATATCAGTTTAAAATATTTTTTCTAATCAAAACCTTTCTTAATTGCATTTGCACTCAATATCCATTTATTCAGTCAGTATTGAAAGCACGTAAAAATGCAAGTAGAAATTTTTTTTCATGCAGGACATAATTAACTTGCTTTTTACCAAATTATTACTACAAAATGTGATGGTGGCCACTGGCCTTAAGAAGGGATGGGATAATTTAATGGGGGACACGGTGGCTCAGTGGGTTAGGACGCTGAGCTTGTCGATCAGAAGGTCGGCAGTTTGGTGGGTCGAATCCCGAGTGCCACGTAACAGAGTGAGCGCCTGTTACTTGTCCCAGCTTCTGCCAACCTAGCAGTTCAAAAGCACGTAAAAATGCAAGTAGAAAAATAGGGACCGGTACGGTGGGAAGGTAACAGTGTTCCGTGCGCCTTTGGCGTCTAGTCATGCCGGCCACATGACCATGGAGACGTCCTCAGACAAGCGCTGGCTCTTCGGCTTTGAAACGGAGATGAGCACCGGCCCCTAGATTCGGAAACGACTAGCACGCATGTGCAGGGGAAACTTTACCTTTACCTTTTTATCCTATTTTTGCTTTTTTCAGTTTTAATTTCCCATTCATATTCAAAATATCCCAATCATTTATAGTTTCAAAACAAGGTGTATATTTGAGTAACCAAAGGCTTCCCTTATTCAAACTTCTTAGCATTTTCTTATTTCCCTTTTCATGCCAAAATGTGACATTCTGATTGCCAATGTTATCTGTCTAGTTGTAATAATATTTCTATTTCTAGCAATCTATTCTTAACCCTATTCAAACATCTAATTGATAATATAATATCCCCTCTAATCGGTCAAAGCTTCTGTTTTCTTCACTCTTACTCTAGCTTTCTTCCTTTGCCAACTATATGGCTTTCATGGGAATCACTGAGATTTCTTTATTAATGTTATTGGTTCTTTGGAGTTAGCGTTGACTCCTTAGTCCCTGCAAGATTCTTGGCAGGATTCCACAAATACTTTGCCATTGGCTGCTTCCTAGGGCTGAGAGAAAGTGACTGGCCGCAGGGTGACCCAGCTGGCTTTGTACTTAAAGCATACTAGAGCTTACAGTCTTGGATTCAGAACTGACCAGCCTTCCCCCTTCCCCTTTGTATTGGGGGAATAACAAATCCTCATCGAATCCTACAAAATTTCATTGGCAAATGAGTATAAAATTAGGCTTAGATTAATGACAATTATCCTGCTATTCTGAGGTGGAAAACCTATTAGGAAAGCTATATGTATGGAATTCAGCATACAGGAGTTCTAATAGCTTTGGAATTTTTACTGTTAGTCTGGCTGATGGCTTTACTGACTGCACCACGTGTCATTTCAAATTTCTACTTCTTCAGGCAAAACTTGTGAATCTTTTCTTTGATACAGAATCTGGAATAGTTACACAATTAAAAACATAATGCACCCTTTTTTATATATAAGTCCCTGATTCAGAGTAGAGTTCAGGTAGCTGGATGGAGCCAAGCATTTACTGACCAGATGCCCTTCCTGATGCCTATGTAGAGTTCACAGCAGACTTTTTTTTCTGTGCGTGCTGGGAGAGAAACACCTGCCACTACCTAGGATTGAACTCTCAACCTTCCAAGTGGAAGGTAAGCATCTTCTCCACTAGACTGCCACACTGCTCACACAAT
Organism: Vipera berus; assembly: GCF_964194415.1. NCBI lineage: Eukaryota > Metazoa > Chordata > Lepidosauria > Squamata > Viperidae > Vipera > Vipera berus. Next base: position 72,200,016 of record NC_138209.1, on the reverse strand, counting down.
TAACAACACAGTATCGTTAACTTAACGCTGGAGAAGAGATGATAACAGCTCAGAATCTATTGTGGCATTTTGTAGTGCTTGCTAACGGCAGCAAAGGAAACTCTGTAATTGCTCAATGTCAATCCTAAATCATTCAGGACCTCTTCCATTATGATTCCTGGGAAGATAAGATCAGGATTTTGGAACCCAATAGTAACTGTTTACTTTTTATATCAAATCACTCAGACCTTTTCCATCTGGAAATCATTTTTTTGTGTGCTTGTTTTCCAACTTGGATGCATCCTCACGTTCAGGCTTTGCTTTTTTAGGTGAGGGATTCCACTTCATGCTATTTAATAACTACCTAGAAGTATTGAGTGAAGCCACTGGGAGATTTGTACTGAAGAGTTGTCATATTTGGATTTCTTACTTGCAATGGACTTGGGAAGGATTTAGGAAAGAATGCATTCGGCAGCAGAAGCCAAACAAGGTGGAGATTTTATAAATAGGCTCTCTTTCTTCAAGCAGAAATTGTCTCTCTTTCTTCTTCACACAGAAATTGGTTTCTCCCCCTCACCTAACTCTGACAAATATTTTAAGTTATGTTGAGCCATATGTTCAGCCCAGATGCCCAATTGCTAGAAATAGGACTAACCTATTAGTCGGCTTCCTCTCAGTGCAACTCAATTTTTAAGAAGAGATTGAACAACCATTTGTCTGAAATGGGATAAGTTCTCCTACTTGAGCAGGGGGCTGGACTAGAAGACCTCCAAGGTCCCTTCCAACTCTGTTATTCTGTGAACTGTGAAGGACAGAAGAGCAGTGACAAGTGGGAATGATAGGACTTCACCAAATGGGTACCAAATCTTAAACATTGCAGATTAGATTAAATTCACCAGGCAAGAAGCACCTTCAAAGTCAATTGTCAACCTAACCTTCAGAGACTTTCACACTTTGCAGCAGCTTCTTTGGCCATTTGCATTCCTCTCACTCAATAGTTTACAAAGTATCTTCCATTATTCTTTGTGAATGTAAAAGAGGTTCCTCTTAATGGCAAAAGCCTTAATACGAAGGAGAAAATCTCTTAGACCAATACGCTTCCTGAAAAAAAAACCCCTCTTCTTGTGTTTTTTTTTCCTGCTCTGTTTTGACGCGATCTGAAGACTCACTTGTTCGAACAAGCCGGCCTGGCCTGATGGGGGATGGGTTGGGATTTTATTGTTGTTTTTAATATATCTATTTATTGTTTTAGCTTGGGCATTGTGTTTAATTCTTTTTTTAACTTTTGTATCTTTGTATTTTTATATGTTTGCCCTGTTCACCGCCCTGAGTCCTTCGAGAGAAGGGCGGTATACAAATAAAATTATTATTATTATTATTATTATTATTATTATTATTATTATTATTATTATTATTATTATTATTATTATTATTATTATTATTATTATTATTATTATTATTATTATTATTATTTGCAGAATAAGTGCTTTTTTTGTAAAAGAAAAAGGTGCCGGAACTCACACATGTCGTACAACCCGCTTTGCCTACCCTACAAGGTTCCATCCAAAAAAGGTGCCAGAACTCCATTCTGAGCGTTCTGTGAGAAAAAAAGCCCTGTGCAGAATAATGTGGAAAGATCATAAAGTCTGAACACAGAACACGCCGGATACAGATGGATCTCGTCTGCACTGAAAATGTCTACTTTTAGCGAGATGGTCTGTGCTGCAAAGTAAGCGAATGTGATTTTTTTTTTTTACTTATCACCCCATCCCGAATGCATAAACACAAGCTGTACTCCAAATTGAAACTTACCTATATAAATTGCTGTGTCCTTTACTCATGCACACTGGTTGCCACACAACAGCAAGAACAATGATGGTCCAACCAGGAGAATAAACCTTACTTACACAGACCTCCATGCATGGTGACTACAACTGAAGCCATGTGTTTTGTCTACCGTAATGTGGAGAAAAGCAAAGACTTACAGTACATCTAGGCAGGAAAAAAAAAAATCAAAGGTACAGACTGGGTGAGACCTGGCTTAAAAAATGTAACTGTGAGCGGGACCTTGGAGTCCTAGTGGATGATCACTTAACCATGAGCCAGCTGTGTGCAGCAGCAGCCAAAAAAGCTAATGCAATCCTGGGCATAGAATCAAGATCATGCGAAGTATTAGTACCGCTTTATAAAACCCTAGTGAGACCACACTTGGAATAAGGTAAAGGTAAAGGTTCCCCCGCACATGCGTGCTAGTCGTTTCCGACTCTAGGGGCCGGTGCTCATCTCCGTTTCAAAGCCGAAGAGCCAGCGCTTGTCCGAGGACATCTCCGTGGTCATGTGGCCGGCATGACTAGACGCCAAAGGCGCACGGAACGCTGTTACCTTCCCACCGGAGTGGTCCCTATTTTTCTACTTGCATTTTTACGTGCTTTCGAACTGCTAGGTTCGAAAGCACGTAAAAAGCACACTTGGAATACCGCAGCCAATTTTGGTCACCATATCACACAAAAAAAAGATGTTGAGAGTTTGGATAACAATTCAGAGAAGGGCAACTAAGATGATCCAAGGCCTGAAGACTAAAACATATGAAGAACAGCTATGGGACTTGGGTTTGGCTAGTCTAATGAGAAGAAGAAATAGGGGAGACCTGACAACAGGGTTCCAGTATTTGAGGGGCTGCCACAAAGAAGAGGGGTTCACATTATTCACCAAAGCACCAGAGAGAAGGACGAGAAACAATGGCTGGAAACTGATCAAAGAGAGAAGCAACCTGGAATTAAGGAGAAACTTCCTAACAGGGAGGACAATTAACCAGTGGAACAGCTTGCCTCCAGAAATCGTGGGTGCTCCATCACTGGAGGTTTTTAAGAAGAGGCTAGACAGTCACTTGTCTGAGATGGTATAGGTTCTCCTGCTTGAGCGGGGGGCTGGACTAGAAGACCTCCAAGGTCCCTTCCAGCTCTATTCCATACTGATAAATGTCTTGGTTGTGAACTGACGAATTCAGAACTCAGCAGTACTTTTGCTGTCCTTTTACCATGTTCAACTTGCCTGTTGGTTGTGTGAACTGGTTTAGAATTAGACCAAGAGGTTATATAAAGTAAATGTAATCCAGAGGAGAAAGGAAGGTTGTTAAGAAATCTCTGTTGTATTTTGGTGTGTTTTAATAACTTTCTTAACGATAAAATGGATCCATATTCCAGACTTTGTGTTGGTGGTCTCTCAGCAACTCTGTATATCTCTGCAGCTGTGTAGGGAGAGTGGGAATTGAAGCTTTTGAGTTAGCATTCTCTAGTTATGTATTATATATTCTTCCTCTCCCTGCACCCTGCTAACAACTTTAGGAACAGCTCGTGCTGACTCTCATGCATGATTCACCCTTCTTTAACCCCATAAACATGGATACTGTGAAGTTGAGAAACAGAAAATAAAAAGCTTATAAAAATGCCATCTCTGCCTTTCATCCTTTGTTGAAAAAGACAGCATTCTGGTTTATCTGCAGTGAAGCCAAAGACATGAAGTCAATGTAAGAACCATGGTGGCACAGTGGTTAGAATGCAGTATTGCAGGCTGACTCTGCCCACCGCCAGGAGTTCGATCTTGACCAGCTCAAGGTTGACTCAAGCTCTTGTGAAAAAAATAAAAAGTTGAGGTTGGATGTTAATGCTTTATTCTACTGCAGGGGTCTTCAAACATGGCCCTTTTAGGACTCGTGGACTTCAACTCCCAGAATTCCTCAGCCAGGCACACTGACTGAGGAATTCTGGGAGTTGAAGTCCACAAGTCATAAAAGGGCCAAGTTTGAAGGCGCCTGCCCTACTGCAACAGAGGAAGTCAGAGGTCAATGCCTTTTCTTTTCTTTTTTCCCTTTTCTCCCTCACTTTTCTTCCCTTTTCCTCTCCCCACTTTGTCCTACTATTTGCTTTTGTATTTTATTCTATAACCTAATAAGATGTTACAAATAAAAGCCTTCCATCCTTCCAAGATCAATAAAATGAGGACCCAAATTGTTGGGCACAATATGTTTCCTCTGTAAACTGCTTAGACAAGTCTGTAAAGCATGGTGAAGCAGTACCTATGTGCTATTGCTATTGCTATTCTGTCATTTTTTTATTTAATCCCACTTATATCCCACCCTTCTCCAAAGACTCAGGCCGGCTTACAATCTAAGAAGCACAAACCAATGTGCTTAGCAATAGCCTTCATTCTATGTATATGCCTGCTTATTAGGGCTTTCGCCCCTTCCCAAGCAGCATTATTACAAAGTCAGCTTATTGCCCCCAACAATCTGGGTCCTCATTTTACCTACCTGGGAAGGATGGAAGGCTGAGTCAACCTTGAGCCTGGTGGGACTCGAACCTGCACTAATTGCAGGCAGCTGGTGTTACTTAAGGAGGCATTAGCCCACTGCTCCACCAAGGCTCTCATTGCAGAGAATGGTCACGACTGAGCAGCAACTGAGACTCAAACCTGAAATATCATAGCACATGGAGAGACCCAACCATAACTTCACCTGGGAAACTATTGGCATCTAAGACCAACCTGGCAGCTTGGCATTCAGACCTGTCAGTCATCAGAAGACACATAGAAATAACCCACATTTTCCCACCTTTCAAGACAGACAATCATCAAGGTTAAGAAGCAAACACAGACCAAACCCAGCAACCAATACCCCAGATAAGCAGGGAGTAACCCAAGACAGGGACGCGGTGGCTCAGTGGGTTAGGACGCTGAGCTTGTCGATCAGAAGGTCGGCAGTTTGGCGGGTCAAATCCCAAGTGCCGCGTAACAGAGTGAGCGCCTGTTACTCATCCCAGCTTCTGCCAACCTAGCAGTTCAAAAGCACCTAAAAATGCAAGTAGAAAAATAGGGACCACGACGGTGGGAAGGTAACAGCGTTCCGTGCGCCTTTGGTGTCGAGTCATGCCAGCCACATGACCACAGAGACGTCCTCGGACAAGTGCTGGCTCTTCGGCTTTGAAACGGAGATGAGCACCAGCCCCTAGAGTCGGAAATGACTAGTACGCATGTGCGGGGGAACCTTTACCTTTACCTTTAACCGAAGACAAAAAATAAAAAAAACAATGCCCCCAATCAAGGAGTTATCAAGGAGAAAAATCAAACCCTTATCAAAACTGACAAGGCAAGCTACTGGGAACAGGGAGAAAACTCCACACTCACCAACAGTGATATTGTTAAGTAGTTGTGTATTAAACATTGGCAAACAAACCACCAAACTCAGGGAGTACCAAAGACTCCACAGTTCAATCCTGAGCTCTAGAGATTCTCTTCTATTACAAGCCTTAGTAGATTATATGTGAACATACATTTCAAATCCGGGCAGGATACTTTTTTCATCACAGTGTTCTTCCTTTTGGTAATGTTTGTTAGCCAATAATGTGTACAAAATTTATAAAACCTTATTAAATATACTTCCCTTAGGAACATTTTTTTCAGTAGGTGACAGCACTAAAATGAACCTTGTCTAAGTTTTGAAGCTACTCAGAGTTGGGACTAATTAGCACTTTGATAGGAAACCAGAAGAAAGTACCGGGGGCAAAGACTAGAGTTAAAAATAAATTCCCAAAAACAGTGCCAAGTTACTTCTGTCTTGATTGCAAAAAAAAAAAAAATGTAATGGATCTGATCATGAAGTCCTTATTAGCTAGGCCTTTAAATAATATCTACATCCATGGACAGATCAGTAAGGCTCTTTTAACATAGCTAATCGTCCTATCCAAAGTTAACTGTGGAGTCAGATCAAACAGCCAAACAAGTTTTGTTGAGACAAAATACATGGCTAATGCAAGGGAAAGTTTAATCTCCCTTATCTTTGAGAAATGTCAAATTAAATAAGAGTAGGAAGATGCAATTACATTTATATTCACTAATTTGCACTTTGGAACTAGGGCACTTCCAAGCATTCATCTTCCTTCAAAGCTTTTAATTTTCAGAATTTTGCATTTTAAATTTCCATTTAGAAAGAGAAACGTGGAGGGAGAGGGGGGATAGGCACACCACCAACACACATACACAAAAAAATTGGGGTGGGTGGGAAATTGCTTGCAAAACAATAATGTATCTTAAATGGCTAACCTATATATAGACATTAGTTTTCATAGGAATTTGTTCGCCTTCACCAATGCAGAAATAGGAAGACACAAATGTACAATTAAAACATTAGAAAACAGAAAAAACTAAAGGGGGGGACCGTGAAATTGGGTTTTGTCAGTTCTAAGTAAAGGCGCTTTGATAAATCTGAATATATAATTGTTTATATGTGCCCAAAGGAGCCTATATGATGACATATACCATGTAAGAGAAAAAGCATAGCTATAGGACTGTCTTCATCCCATCCCATTGGTCCATCTCACCTGGTCAGACAAGGAAGGGATGTTGCAGACCCTGTCAGTTAAAGAACTCCGACTGGCAGGGTCCAAGAAGACAGCCTTCTCTGTTGTTGCCCCCACCCTGTGAAATACTCTCCCCATAGTGGATCCAGCAGCTGAGTAAGGAATCAGATGAGGAGGAGGGGCCTGGAGTGACATTAGAGTCAGAGGAAGGCTCTGAGGAGCTCCAAGACTTACAGTGGGATGAGGAAACTGGCCCCTCTACTCGTGCTCAGGCTGAGACACAGCTGTGCTGGGAGGCAGAGTTGGACAGTGATGAAGCACAGCTGAGAGATATCCAGGATGCACGAAAGCACCAGCAAGAGAAGCAAGTAGGGCAGAGGAATGCAATGGGGCGGCTCCAAAGGCAAAGGAGAAGGCATTAGGAAACCGCGCCTTGGCTGAATTATAAAAGGGAAGGTGTAGGAGGTGCTGGTTGCCGAAGGCAACCGTTCATGTTGAGGATCGAGTTTCTGTGGACTGTGTTTGTTTGCCTTGGACATTGACTCAGGTCTGTGGGAATAAAAGGGGTTGTTTTTTTCTTGCAGTTCCTGCCTATTTCTTGGAAGAGGGGACTCATGTAGGCTGGGACAGAACAGAGTTAAAGAATTCAAGGCTGGGCCTTAGATCTCTTGAGGGTGCACAGGGACTCATGACTGATGACATGTTTGGGCTCAGCCTGATCATCTCCTACAGAAGAACCTGCAGGAGCACAGAGCCGTGGGGCCGGTCAGTCCCCTGAAAATCCTCCCTTTGCCCTTTAATGCATTTTAACAGTGCTTTATTGTCCTTGCCTCATTTCTAAAATTTTAAACTTATGTAAACTGTTTTTAAGGGATGCGGTGGCTCAGTGGGTTAGGATGCTGAGCTTGTCGATCAGAAGGTCGGCAGTTTGGCGGGTCAAATCCCGAGTGCTGCATAACAGAGTGAGCGCCTGTTACTCATCCCAGCTTCTGCCAACCTAGCAGTTCGAAAGCACGTAAAAATGCAAGTAGAAAAATAGGGACCACTCCGGTGGGAAGGTAACAGCGTTCCGTGCGCCTTTGGCATCTAGTCATGCCGGCCACATGACCACGGAGACGTCCTCGGACAAGCGCTGGCTCTTCGGCTTTGAAACAGAGATGAGCACTGGCCCCTAGAGTCAGAAACGACTAGCACGCACGTGTGGGGGAACCTTTACCTTTACCTTTATACTGTTTTCAGATTTAAATATTTTTTTGGTACACCACCCAAAGTGCCTCTCAGACAGATATGGGCAATTCAGAAAGGTGATGAATAAATAAAACATGCACCACCTGCCAACAATTCCCCTTTTGAATAAGCAGGCTAGATTTTGTACAAAAGAATTAATGGGCATAAGTTGGACCTCAAAGCTCAGACAAAGCCCAAAGTAATATCCGAGAGTTTTAATCATACACCAAAGGGCTATCTCAGAATTAACAAAATTTCTAATTGACGAGCTCCTTGTAATTTGTCTCAAATGTCACCTACATCTGCACAGTGACTCTTACTCTCCACCCCTTACCAGCCTCTTCGTCTCATCCCCTTTTAAATCCTAGATCAGTTTAACCTGGTGTTTCTCAACCTTGGCAACTTGTAAATTGGCAGACCTCAGCTCCCCAAATTCCCCAATCATAGAATAATAGAGAACAATAGAGTTGGAAGGGATCTTGGAGGTCTTCTAGTCCACACCCCTGCTCAAGCAGGAGATCCTATACCATTTCAGACAAATGGCTGTGCAGTCTCTTTTTTAAAAGCCTCCAGTGATGGAGCATCCACAAATTCTGAAGGCAAGCCATTCCACTGGTTGATTCCTCTCACCATTAAGTAATTTCTTCTTAGTTCTAGGTTGCTTTTCTCCTTGGCTAGTTTCCATCCACTGTTTCTCATCTTGCCTTTTGGTGCTTTGGAAAATAGTTTAACCCCCACTGTCTCAAATATTGGAACATTGCTGTCATGTCACCCCTAGTCCTTCTTTACATAAGACTCAATATACCCAATTCCTGTAACCGTTCTTCATCTGTTTTAGCCTCCAGCTCCCTAATCATTATCATTGCTCTTCTCTGCACTCTTTCTAGAGTGTCAATTTCTTTTTGCATATTGTGGTGACCAGAACTGAATGCAGTAAGACTTGCTGGCTGAGGGATTCTGGGAATTGAAGTCCATACATCTTGAAGCTGCCATATTGAGACACACCACTATACATCTCAGAAAATTGGCACTTACGAATGTACAGTATGTTCATCAGATTGGACTTCAGTCTTAAGTGATGAGCATAGGAAAGCATCAATCTGTTGTTTATAAAATATAAATTTTGGCTTGCGAGAGCTCTACTATGGAGTGCTTCTCCCAATTTCTGTGAAAAATACTCGGTATGAACAAGCTGATTTTACTGACTCCCAAAATGAAAGCACAATGCCACGCAGTTTAAACCTGTACTGTGACAAGATGTTTTTTTTGCAGACTAAGTATAGTCTTTCCATATTATCACACAGCTCAAGCCTGTCATTTCAAGACTAAGGCTGAGCTGCGTTTTCCAGAGTTATTTTTAAGCCGACTCAAAAATACCATTTTTAGCACTGACCTTCCGGCATATCATATTGTAATCAAGTCAGTATGATATCTTATTATAGAGAATCATAATCACACTAGGCAGAATTGCATTTTCATACAAATGGGGAGTGACTGAAAGCCAAGTCTATATTTGTCTCATGTCACGTATGTCCTAATATCGGTCATATTTCTTTGGGTAGTAATAACTAAACGGTGCCTTCCTCATTAAGAAGGAGGATTCATAGAATCGCAAAGTTGGAAGGGATTATAGTCCAACTGTTTACAATGGTTAGTAAAATCAATTAAAAATTTGGTTTGCTTAACCACCAACACCACAAAAAAAAGCTCATGAAATTGGGATAATCACATAATGATTTATAATCATCATGACTTAGGGCCATAAGGTTACATTACGGATGTTGAGTCAAGGACTATTTGTATTATCCAATCCTTCTCCCACCCCTTTATATTTACATGTATTCTTCTTGGATATCGCTCAACACTAAGCTAATCTTGAATCTTTGAAGCTAAGCAGGAACACTTTTGTGTCAGAATCCATTTATATCATATTCATAAATGGAATGTTTCAAACATTATTCCATGGATTCTGCCATCTCCTGAAGAGAAGAGAATAGATGTGTATTGAACCGGTATTAGGCATTTCAAAGGAAAGGAGAAGCCTTTTGAACTGGGGAAACAAAAGGGGGGGGCTAGCATCTGGCTTGTGTCATGGAAGAGAGCAATAAACATGAAGGGTCCTAAGTTCCTTTTTCCCACGAGAGGGATGATACGAGATAAAGGATGGGGGACTGACCAAATGGGGTTAAGGGGGGTTAAACCAGGAACTCTTTATAAGGGTTTACTTCGTGGAATAATATTAAGTCCTGTCTCGTTTCCTACAACCAAGCATGTCATAGTAAAGATTCTTTTTGGAATAGATTTGACTCCAAGAATTTTGTCTTCCTAAGACGTGGTTTGGGGTGGGTCCTGACATTTTGATTCATTCATGGAGTGGTGATCACCACCAGACAATCCTAGATCTATACGTCAGCTTGGAAAGACCAAAAAATGGAAGAGCACAAGAACAAGCCCCACCACCCAGTCAGAGCTGAAGAAGCTTCTTAGGATGAGAAGTGAAATGCCTTCAAAGAAAAACAAGAAAGTCCAGTTGCCTCGTGGAAAAGCATCTTTGGGACAAGAAGAAGGCTAGAAAACTACACGGATGCAATTTCTAAAAGTTGAGTCCGCCTCGTCCTCATTTTATGTCTAACCGCACACACGTTACAGTGTATTGGCTCAAATGCTAATTCTGTGGGATGGGACCATTTTTCCCCCCAACCCACATTAATTCATTCATTCAACACAAAATGAAGCATCAGGTGTCACCAAGGGAGGTTTCTGCTACCAGAATCATTGGCCCACACTTCCTTTCCAGCTCACCCCACTTGCCTATGCAGCATATGCGTTGCAGACACTCAGTCATGATGAAGTTTGCAAGAAAACAGCTGCCCATGGAACAGGCTAATTGATATTTGCTAACTGGAGCATGGAAGCAGAAGGACGCCTGGTACGAAGGAGGGAAATGTAACCAGCCGGGCAACCTCACTTCTCATTTTCCATGCTTGAAGGAAACTTCTTATGCATTCACCTAGAATAATGTTATACCACCTGCCTAGCTTTAAGTGCAAGATGGGATTTAAAAGAATATTCGAATCAAATTGTGGCTGCAATCATCCTTATCTAAATTGGAAGCTGAGCATGATGAAATGGATTTTCCATATATATATATATATATATATATATATATATATATATATATATATATATATATATGCAAATTATTCAAGTTGCTAATAAAGAATTTTGGGAGGCTGAGATGGCCATTTCAAACTCTTTATGTTCTCATCAGTCAGTCATACCCTTTATCTGAGATTCGAACCTGGGCTGATTGTATCTTAGGCAGTTGTTTTTAACTTGCTGAGCCACAGGTGCTTTCTCTCTTTTTATTAGCTCAAAGGCAAGGCAAATATATGTTAAGTATTTGTCAAGGCTTTTTGAACAAATAATGCACAATTTGCACAAATAATGAGCTGTCATAGTTGACTATATCCTGTGGATAAGCCTTGAAGATAGGCCAAAACAGGAATGAAAGAGTTAATTAGGAAGGTGCTTTCAAAAAGCCTTGACAAATACTATACTATATATATATATATATATGTTTTCTGAGGTTTTCGCGGGTGTTTGTATGTGGATCTTTGGTCATTCGGGTTTTTTCCCCGCGTAGAACTAAAGGTGTAGGAGCAACGTTTCGATGGAATCCCACCAGCCTGATGATGACGGATGGGATTCCGTCGAAACGTTGCTCCTACACCTTTAGTTCTACGCGGGGGAAAACCCGAATGACCAAAGATCCACATATATATATATATATATATATATATATATATATATATATATATATATATATATATATATATATATATATATATATATATATATATATATATATATATATATATATATATATATATATGTTTTCTGAGGTGTGTGTGGACTTCCAGAAGTCCAGTCTAGACCTCGGAGGCCTGGAGGAGGCCTCCCAGGCCTCAAACGGCCCACCAGAAGTGTGTGGATGCCACTTCCAGAAGTCTGTTCTAGACCTCGGAGGCCTGGAATAGGACTCCCAGGCCTAGAACGATCCACCAGAAGTGCATGGATACCACTTCTGGAAGTCTGTTCTAGGCCTCAGAGGCCCGGATCTGCATTAAATAAGAGAACCGGTTGTTCAGGTATTTGAATTCCACCACTAGTACCACGTGTTCACCTTTTGTGACCTTCTGATAGTTAAGCAAAGTCCGTGGGGAAGCCAGATTCATTTAACAACCATGTTACTAACACCTGCAGTGATTCACTTAAGAAAGGTGGCAAGAAAAGTCGTAAAGTGGGAGAAAACTTACTTCGCAGACGTCTCGCTTGGCAACAGAAATTTGGGGCTCAGCTGTGATTGTTAAGTCGAGGACTGCCTGTAATCGAAAACTAACAATTATGCAAAATGAAAGGGGGACTAATAGCAGTGAACAGCAGCTCCTGATCATCTCATTTGGCTAAATGTTATAACCAGGTCTGGATTATTTCGAATAAAGCCTCCAGCTTCCATCCAGTCAAATGCTATAAGTTACAGAAAATATTTACAGCACCAGAACCGTTTTTCTTTAGATAAACCACAGTTAAAAGCCAAACTGCGCCTTGTCTGCAAGTGTACTTGTGAGTGTAATAATTCAGAGCATAATGGAGATGGCGTTAGATGCGAAACGATAGAAAAATAGTACTCCAGTTGCCTGTTTGACTTACAAGGGCGAAACAAGCTTACCGAACAGAGGGCTCCGTTGTTTGGCAAGTAGTCAATAAAACGCTATCTTAGGACTTTTTCTCCTAAAGGTTCTAATCAAAACAATTTATTTCAGACATGTAAACTCTCGCCTTTTTTTTTTCCAAGGGTTGCAATTGTCAGGAAGCTTGTAAAAGCATCGGCCAGCAACTGAAAGTTCATTTTATTAAGAGACTCAGAGCTCCCCCATCTGTTTCTGAAACAGACAATAACCGAGGAAGTTTATGACAAATCTAAAGCAGGGACATAAATACCATTATACAAAAGGAAGCCGAACATAATGAGAAGTGAAATAATGGAGATCCTTACTAGATGACAGACCTGGTTAAAATAAGGAAGGCAAACACCAGGGCTTTTTTTCTCATAGAACGCTCAGAACGGAGTTCCGGCACCTTTTTTGGATGGAACCTTGTAGGGTAGGCAAGGCGGGTTGTATGACATGTGTGACTTCCGGCACCTTTTTCTTTTACAAAAAAAGCACTGGCAAACACCTTTTGTATTTTACTGAGCCTTGTATATTTGCTATATCCATTGATAGTATCTTTTATAATCCTATACACACACACACACATACATACATACATACATACATGATTACAGAAGATTCTATCAATATATTCTGTATATTCTCTACACTGTAACAGCAATAACCTTAATAAAGGTTAGTTTGCATCATTCTGCACGACATGTATATATCTACATGTTATACAGAATGATTCAAATTAACCTTTATTAAAGTTATTGCTACTACGATGCTCTTTTTCAATATTTTTATTAAAAGCAGTAACATTTACTACAAGCCAAATTAGAATGGGGGTGGGGGGAATGAAAAAAAGTAACATAAAAAGCTCAAAGCGCAATAAGAAAGGAAGAGCGAAGAGAGGGGGAAAAAGACAGATATAGAGAAAGATAGAAACAAACAAATAAAAAGAAGGGGCTTCTGATATTCTTCACAACTGGTGTAGGTCCAAGTGTATCTTAGCCTTTCTTTCTCTCTAAAATTATATCATGACTCACTCTGTTCTCTCCTCCCTAAATGGTCAAAACTGATAAATCAGAATTTCGGATTGGTTGGTTGGTTGGTTTTCCATTTTTATGCAAAACGTCAATAAGGGTTACCCAATAATATCCCATATAATAATAAACCTTTATTGTCAAAGTACAACATGTGTACATTGAGATTAGCTGAGCCTCCCCCCCCCCCGTGCTCTCTCCCCCCAACACACAGTGACAACAAACCCTCCATCCTACCACACCATGTGAACCAACAACACCCACACACCGGCCTCCCAAGTCAATTCTGCATAAGATTATGTCTCATTTAAAAGCCTAACAGCCCCCGGATAAAAGCTATTTTTCAGCCTGTTGGTACAGCTGGCTATACTCCTATATCTCCTACCGGATGGTAGGAGAGTAAAGAGATACCGTCCAGGGTGTGAGTCATCCCTGAGAATCTTCCTCACTCTTCCAAGGCAACGAGCCCTGGTGATGTCATCCAGTGGTGTCAGGGAACAGCCCACAATGTCTTGTGCTGTACTCACTACCCTCTGTAATACTTTCCTATTCGCGGCAGTCAGACCAGCATACCAAACCACAATACTATACGAGAGGACGCTCTCTATAGTAGACTGGTAAAAGAGGGTCATTAGCCGTTGTTCTACCCTGTTCTTCCGCGAGACCCTAAGAAAGTGAAGCCTCTGTTGGGCCTTTCTAGCCACCTGAGTTGTGTTAACTTTCCAGGTCAGATCTTCACAGAGATATGCTATTAACATATATGTGGAGGGATAGGGAAGACTAGTCCTTACTTGGAAACATAAAAGCAATTGAAATGTAAAACTGGAGAGGGTGGGGGGGGGAGGAAGCGCCATTTTATTTTGCAGAAGAAAAGGGTATGCAAATGTCCCAAACAAGAAGAAAATACATAGGTGTCTATACGGATGGATATCGCAAGGAGAAATAACGGTATGAAATCCGGTTTGAAAGATTGATTTGGGGTTAGAGATATTTTATCACTTTGCTTAACCACTAAAACAAACCAGCTCTCTTCTTTTATCACTTTTTTGTCCCTTTCTTTTATTAGAAACAAAACGGGGTGTCTCTGTTGGACTTGTCTGAGCTTCTGATACTGTCTTTTTGACCTTTTTTCCTTTCTTCCCTACCTGCTTGGAGCAGGGATTCAAGACTGCTTGTCCATTATCAGATCTTTTCATGAATCTCTTCTAGATCTTAGTATTTGTTTCCTATGTTCTACCTCCATTCCCCTTTTCTTTCCTTCAGCCAACTAGGGGCACCTGTGGGGGATCCCAAAAAATCACGATGCTAATTTGGAATCACGTGGTTGAAGTTTAATAAGTTTAATAAGTTTATTATATTTGTATACCGCCCTTCTCCCGAAGGACTCAGGGCGGTGAACAGGGCATATATAAAAATACAAAATACAAAAATTAAAAAGAGAATTAAATACGAGCCCGCACTAAAAACAGTAGAAAAATGTAAAAAATCCCCAATAAAAACCCCCAACGCATCCCCCATCAGGCCAGGCCGGCTTGTTCAAATAGGTAGGTCTTCAAGTTGCATCGGAAGGAGCAAAGGTCAGGTGCCATCTGGAGCTCAACCGGCAGCTGATTCCATAAGTCCGGGGTGCCCACAGAGAAGGCCCTCCCCCTGGGGGCCACCAGCCGACATTCTCTGACCGTAGGCACCCTGAGGAGGCCCTCTCTGTGGGAACGCACAGGGCGGAGGGAAGTTGACGCCGGCAGCAGGTGATCCCCGAGGTACTCCGGACCCATGCCATGTAGGGCTTTAAAAACCATTACCAAAACCACCATCTTGATTGATTTTTGCCTTCCAACGCCCCTGAAGCCCAGTTAAGTATACATAGAATAACTCTAACATTCAGAATGTGAAAAAAATAATTACAAAGTATTACTATTCATTTAATACCTATTAATGCTACCCAGCTGATCAGAAGAAAATTAGGGGCATTGGAAGCTTTCCTTCCTTCCTTCCTTCCTTCCTTCCTTCCTTCCTTCCTTCCTTCCTTCCTTCCTTCCTTCCTTCCTTCCTTTCTTCCTTTCCTTACTAACTTCCTCTCTCCTCTCCCCCTCCCTCGCTCCCTCCCTCCCTCCCTTCCTCCCTCCCTCCCTCCCTCCCTCCCTCCCTTCCTTCCTTCCTAACTTCATTCCTAATGTTGTGATTCAGGGTCAGCCTGTGGGTTCGGCAGTTGGGTCGGATGACTCGGATGACTCAGATGAGGGGGAGGAGGGGGGTGTTGAAGAAGAACTTGCTGATGATGGCTTGGAGGCTCCGCAGAGCCCTCAGCCAGGCCCCTCTTACTTGGTGGAGACCCAGCTGTGTGAGCTCGACAGTGTGGATGAAGATGACCCACAGCTGGCCCTGTTCAAGGACGCCCGACGCAGGAGGCAGTCAAGTAGGAGCAAGCAGAGAAAGGCTGTGGGACTTCTCGGAAGGAGGCAAAGAGAGGCCACGCCCTGAACTCTTATAAAGGGAGTGTTTGGGGAAGGGCTGGTTTGCTGAAAGCAACCGCTCCGATAGAGGATCAAAGCTCCGGTATCTTGTTTCATGTTTTGTTGTTTGTTTGTGTAATAAATTTGGCAGACGTATTCCAGCCTCTGCTGTTTGTACAGGGGTTGCCTTTCTGCAAGGCCGGTAGCAGGCTGGTACAGAACACCTAACTTTCTAACTTCCTCTCTCCTCTCCCCCTCCCTCCCTCCCTCCCTCCCTCCCTCCCTTCCCTCCTAACTTCTTTCCTAACTTCCTAACTTCCTCTCTCCTCTCCCCCTCTCTCCCTCTCTCCCTCCCTCCCTCCCTTCCTTCCTAACTTACTTACTTCCTAACTTCCTCTCTCCTCTCCCCCTCCCTCCCTCCCTCCCTCCCTCTCTTCCTTCCAAAGCCTGCAAATATAGGCTAAGAACGTACATTTCTGTATGCCTTCTACAAACAATTTTTTCTTTTAAATTTTAAGAGGTCTAATTTATTTCTCTGTGCAGCACACTGCATGAATGTGTATTATCAAGCTGAATATCTTCACCATCTCTCTATTCAAATGTTGCTAGGTATATGTCCTTATAAGTATACGCAGAAGTGACTCCCATTGTGTTCAGTCAGGGTTTTGGTATAGAAATTCTGTCTTAATTAACAATTAGGACTACAGTGAGGATTTCAAAAAAAAAAGATGTTCTGCAGAATTCAGGAAGCTTGGCAGTACTTTCTACATCCAAGTCATATTTTACATAACATTAGAAATAGTCACAGCAGTTTTATTGCTACAGTGGTTCCTCGGTACTCGACCGTTTCAAAACTCGTCAAATTTGGCACTCAACACATTTTGGTGTGAAAATGTTGCCCCTGCACTCGACATTGGTTTAGTACTTGATACACTGTCATAGAGAGAGGGTGATGGCTGTGAAGAACGGACAGGAAGTCTGCCATACTGAGAATGTCATTGTCATAGGAAAAGGGACAAATAGGAAGGTCCTTCCCAGCTGAAACAAAAGGCCATGTGGCAAATCACATGGTTTGTGTGGTACTCATCATTATTAGTATTCATTGCACCTTCCGGAACCAATTAAGACAGTACCGTGGTACTGTCATTAGACAGGAGTTATAAAAGCAGTATCTTTATTTCCTAACATTAACGAGAGAGGAGCTGCCGCCTCTAATTTCCCAAACAGGAGTGCAATACAAAGAAAAGAAACAAATACTCAGATTCATCCATGTGTTCTCAGTCCAGAACAGGCCACAATGAAAAATGCAGATGAAAGGCAAGAGTTATTTATAGCTGCCACACAACAGTAATATTGAATTTATGGTAATCAGTAGGAGTATTACAACTCCAAAATGGTAAACCTGGATTATGTATTCTGCTGTCATAGCATTGTTGAATGTAGACTATGTTAATGGATTTTTTTTTTAAAAAAAAATCTTTCGGGTTCATTCACGTATAGGTATTTTCAATTTACCAAAAAAGCCAACACAGTGCTACGCTGCATTAACAGAGGGATAGAATAAAGATCATGTGAAGTGTTAATACCACTTTATAATGCCTTGGTAAGGCCACACCTGGAATCCTGCATCCAGTTTTGGTCACCACAATGTGAAAAGGATGCTGAGACTCTAGAAACAGCACAGAGAAGAGCAACAAAGATGATTAGGGGACTGGAGGCTAAAAAGTATAAAGAACGATTGCTGGAATTGGGTATGTCTAGTTTAATGAAGGGAAGGATGAGAGGGGGGACATGATAGCAGTCTTCCAATATTTGAGGAATTGCCACAAAGAAGAGGGAGTCAAGCTATTCTCCAAAGCACCTGAAGGCAGGACAAGAAGCAACGGATGGAAACTAATCAAGGAGAGAATCAACCTAAGAAATTTCCTGATAGTTCGAACAATTAATCAGTGGAACAACCTGCTTCTAGAAGCTGTGAATGCTCCAACACTGGAAGTTTTAAATAAGAGATTAGACAACCATTTGTCTGAAATGGTATAGGGTTTCCTGCCTGAGCAGATGACCTCCAAGGTCCTTTCCAACTCTGATTCGATTCTATTCTATTCTATTCTATTCTATTCTATTCTATTCTATTCTATTCTATTCTATTCTATTCTATTCTATTCTATTCTATTCTATTCTATTCTATTCTATTCTATTCTATTCCATTCCAGGTATTCTATTCTATTCTATTCTATTCTATTCTATTCTATTCTATTCTATTCTATTCTATTCTATTCTATTCTATTCTATTCTATTCTATTCTATTCTATTCTATTCTATTCTATTCTATTCTATTCTATTCTATTCTATTCTCCACTATTCTATTCTATTCTATTCTATTCTATTCTATTCTATTCTATTCTATTCTATTCTATTCTATTCTATTCTATTCTATTCTATTCTATTCTATTCTATTCTATTCTATTCCATTCCAGGTATTCTATTCTATTCTATTCTATTCTATTCTATTCTATTCTATTCTATTCTATTCTATTCTATTCTATTCTATTCTATTCTATTCTATTCTATTCTAGTCCAGTCCATTCCATTCCATTCCATTCCATTCCATTCCATTCCATTCCATTCCATTCCATTCCATTCTATTCTATTCTATTCTATTCTATTCTATTCTATTCTATTCTATTCTATTCTATTCTATTCTATTCTATTCTATTCTATTCTATTCTCCACTATTCTATTCTATTCTATTCTATTCTATTCTATTCTATTCTATTCTATTCTATTCTATTCTATTCTATTCTATTCTATTCTATTCCATTCCATTCCATTCCATTCCATTCCATTCCATTCCATTCCATTCCATTCCATTCTATTCTATTCTATTCTATTCTATTCTATTCTATTCTATTCTATTCTATTCTATTCTATTCTATTCTATTCTATTCTATTAATTCCTATTCCTATTCCTATCATGATTCTATTCTATTCTATTCTATTCTATTCTATTCTATTCTATTCTATTCTATTCTATTCTATTCTATTCTATTCTATTCTATTCTATTCTATTCTATTCTAGTCCATTCCATTCCATTCCTTTCCATTCCATTCCATTCCATTCCATTCCATTCCATTCCATTCCATTCCATTCCATTCCATTCTATTCTATTCTATTCTATTCTATTCTATTCTATTCTATTCTATCTTCAATCTTTGGTCAATTGTGGAGACTCCAGATCAAAAGCCTTCACTCCAAACCACCACCATCATCATCACCACTACCCATAAATCCCTGAGAGGTCGAAGGGAAGAGGTTTGTGGAGAGGACCCCAGGGCGCTACCATTATTGATAAAGGAGAATGGTTGTAGCTCAGGTTGAAATGAGGGGTCTTTGGTGCTCTCTGTGCTTGCTTGTTTTCTTGCAGACATTTCATTACCTAAATCACTTCCTTATCTAACCTGGATAGATTAACCCAGGGGTAGGCCACCTTGGCTCTTTTATGACTCGTGGACTTCAACTCCCAGAATTCCTGAGCCAGCATGGCTAAGCATGGAAACCTCTCTCTTTCTCCTCAGCATGGCTGGCTCAGGAATTCTGGGAGTTGAAGTCCACGAGTCATAAAGTGGCCTAGGCCTAGGCCAGGGGTAGGCCACCTTGGCTCTTTTATGACTCATGGACTTCAACTCCCAGAATTCCTGAGCCAGCATGGCTAAGCATGGAAACCTCTCTCTTTCCCCTCAGCATGGCTGCCTCAGGAATTCTGGGAGTTGAAGTCCACGAGTCATAAAAGAGCCAAGGTGGCCTACCCCTGGATTAACCAATTCTATTTTTTTAACTGAAAATGATAGATCTACTCCATAATCGTGCCTGTATTCCTTTTCTACAACTTGTCTAGCTAATGTTGTGTGTTTTTTTTTAAATCACTAAACTATTCCAACTTTTGCTGAACCTATTTGATATAAAATGAGAGAATAAGAGCATCATAGTACCCATTCACGCTTCAGAAGAAGTTATTTTATTGGGGAAGCAAAATCTGATTTTGCATGCTACAAAAACTAGATTGTCCTTGTAAATGATAAAAATTTATAAGAACTTACAGAACTGCACTCCGGTGAAATTATTCCTAACACAATCGTGTTTTCACAAATTTGAGCCAATAAAGAAATTATGCAAAGAAAACAGAATTGGAATGTCATAAGGATATCTTTATCAAACGATGCAGGGAGCTAGACCTCCTGCATTTATTAATTTATTTTATTGATTTAAATGTTTTGTAGCTGTCCATTTTGTAATGCTGGGTGGATAACAACAGAGATAAAAGCTGGATCAGAAGGTTGGCAACACAATTACAGATGAAAATTTAGTAAAACAAATTAGAGATTTAAATTGTGCACATATAAAGAGGATATATAATGTTTTAATTGAATTGGACTCGGAAACGGAATTAGTTAAAGATTGTATGATAAAGTGGACACAAAATATCCAGGAAGCAATTTCGTTGGATACTTGGGAGGTAATTTGGGTTAGAAATGTTAAATTTACTCAGGCTCAAAATTTAAGAGAAAATTTTTATAAAATGTTTTATAGATGGCATCTGGATCCCAAAAAGTTGTCTAACATGTATCCTAACTTACAGTCTAAATGCTGGAGATGTGGTAGTTTAGAAGCCACCTATTTTCATATGTGGTGGAGTTGCAGAAATATAAAAGCTTTTTGGGTTAAAATTTGGTGGAACATTCAAAAGATTTTTAAGAGAAAGATAAAGTTCTCTCCGCAGTTGTTTTTATTGGGCATTGTTGTAGATTGTGATGTTAAAGAAACCAATTTGATGTTGAATATGATAACAGCAGCACGGTTACTGGTGGGACAATACTGGAAGAAGGATAGTTTGCCTACTATAGAAGAATGGGTGTTTAAAGTTTCGAATCTTGCAGAAATGTCTAAGATTTCTGCTTATTTGAAGGATCATTCACAAGAAAGATATATTTCAGTTTGGAGGAGATGCATAGATTATATTCAGAATAAATATGGGACTAAAAAGTTCCATTTAGCTTATGAGTAGATTTTAGAGGGATATTGTTATTAATTTTAGTGTTAGTACTTTGTATGTATCTATGTTAAAGGGGAGTTAAAGCACATTATGAATTTGGTTAATTTTATATTATGGATAATCTTTAGTTAGAATATGATTATTATAACTATAACCCTGTATTTAGCTCTGGGAAGTGGGGGGGGGAAGGGGGTGGTTTGGGGTGGGTGGGTTTTGGGGATATGTATTGTAAAATCTTTTTTTGTAAAACTCTTTAATTAAAAAAAAACAGAGATGAAAGCGCAACTAATATGACCAATACAAAAGGGAAAGGATGAAATGAGGAGAACAAAGAAGAAGAAAAGAATATAGAAAAACATTTCTTCCTAGCTTTAACTGAAAGATGAATGCTGGCTAAACATTTTTTTAAAAAAAGAAGAAAATTGCGTGTAGTATCCCAAGTGCAGTTTTCTTATATATTTGTATTAAAGGATTCCAACATAGTGGATTTAAATGCCTTTTCTGTGGTGACTACACATATATCAACCTAGAACTAAGGAGAAAATTCATAACAGTTAGAACAATTAACTGCCTTCAGAAGTTGTGGGTGCTCCATCACTGGAGGCTTTTAAGAAGAGATTGGACAGCTATTTGTTTGGAACGGTATACAGTCTCCTGCATGAGCTGGACTAGAAGACCTCCAAGGCCCTACCAACTCTGTTATTCTGGTAAAACTTTTCTTTTTCAGTTATCCATTTTGGGAAATTCCCAATGAAGCAAGGAAGGGGCTATCAAGAGGGGAGTTAGCCTTGAATCATTGTGCAACCACAACAAACTGACCTCCATGGAACCTTATCTGTTTGTTCTCAGCCTGGGAAGATTCTTGTACTATAGGTAAAACACAATAAAGTACTCAACTTGAACTTTCCACATGTGGATCTAAGTTGCTCTGGGCCTAACTATCTGTAACTCCCAGATCTCTTTTTTTATTTGTTGTTGCCAGGTCATACTTCTAATAGTGTGGATGAATTATTAAGGTTCTTGGCAGTTTTCAACATGAGTTGCTTTAGAGTTACATACACGAAACTATATTGGTCAGTTTTGAGACCTCCTTCTAAAATTCCCCCCCCCCCGTTCCCTTCTGTTTTAACTATTCTAAAAAATTGAAGACTATCAGCAAAGTTGGACATTTCTTTGCATCAGACTCCAAATTACTTATGGACACGTTTAAAAGCAAAAGTCCAAATGTGGAACATGGGAAAAATGCCATTTCTTACATCCCCAACATTATGAAAACTGCCCTTGTTATCTTCTTCCTCTAATTGCTGTGCTCTTCTGACTCATCCTTGTTAAACTGGATAACTTTTATCCACATGTTTGCTTGTTTTTCCTCTTGAAAATATTAACCTAAAAAGAGAGAGAGAGAGGATTAGATAGAAAACTGCTGGTTTTTCTGCAACACTTCTATATCATTCATATTTAATGTACCATTTGCCTAATATTCTCTCCACAAACAGATAATAGGTTAAGTATTTTCCTGGAGACCTTTCCTCAATTCTCTTATAAAAACTGATATACAATTACCTACTTTCGAGTTTTTTGGGTCATTAAGTGCACATGGATACCAGTTCCATATTTTTGTCAAAGGTGCAGCAATTCCATCTCTGTGTATTCCAGCCCTACATGGCATGGGTCCGGATTACCTACGGGAGCACCTGCTGCCGGCGTCAACCTCCCTCCGTCCTGTGCGCTCCCACAGAGAGGGCCTCCTCAGGGTGCCACTAGTCAGAGAATGTTGACTGGTGACCCCCAGGGGGAGGGCGTTCTCTGTGGGTGCGCCAGACCTGTGGAACCGCTTACCGGTTGAGCTCCGGATGGCTCCCGACCTTCGCTCCTTCTGACGTGATCTAAAACCTTATTTATTCGAACAAGCCGGCCTGGTCTGATGGGTTTGAGGTTTTAACATTGATTTTAATTAATTTATTGCATCGGGCACAATTATTTAATCTTTTTTAACTTTTGTATCTTGTATTTTTGATATTTATTGCCCTGTACACCGCCCTGAGTCCTTCGGGAGAAGGGCGGTATATAAATCAAATAAATATAAATACAAATATAAATACTAAGCATGTCCAGATAGACACTACCTGGACTGCAAGATTGGCTAATTTTTAATGTGACAATAAGAGAAAATTGTTATATCACAACTGTTTAGACTGGTTTTCCAGAGACTTTTCTTGAAAAGAAACAATTTTCTCCCAGGAGATTCTTTTAAGTTACATACATATGATTTTATCTATTTTAGAACAACCTTTATTACTTGACTCTGAGGTCTTTAGAATTAACTCATAACTTAAACTTGGCTGAAGACGGAAACGGAGTGTGCAGACAGTGTTACTTCTCCCACTATTTATGCACAAGAGCCATCACTGCGTAAGGTCCATACATTTACCTGCGAAATTCTTTCAATTCTTTTGTGTTTTTCCCTATCCAGTCATATATGAGAATTCACAATAGGGAGGCGCAATCTATAATGTCAAAAGAACTGCTATCTATTCCTGTTAGTACAGTATGAACATATATTTGCTATTTGTTTTGCCCTAAGGACAACTCAAGGGACGCGGTGGCTCAGTGGGTTAGGATACTGAGCTTGTCCTCGGACAAGCGCTGGCTCTTCGGCTTTGAAACGGAGATGAGCACCGGCCCCTAGAGTTGGAAATGACTAGCACGCATGTGCAGGGGAACCTTTACCTTTAAGGACAACTCAATATAGTAAGCTTAGGAGAGGTAAATGACACAATTGGGAATAAAAGGCAGGCAAATTAAACAAAAAAAGGAGAAGGACGTAAGCAGATTATGTGCAATTCTAAGAAGCCAGAATGACATAAAAGGAAAGCAATCAACTAGGAAGATTTGAGCATTGATAAGCTGGTAATCAGTACAGTATTTACATTCTGTAGGCACATATTTGAAGCTGGACTCATGCTTGAATGATTCTGCTTCTCTGCAATAAAGATTCAAGAATTAGACATTATAATTCATAGAAGCCTTGGGAAGAATGGCCATTTGGGGTGGGGTAGAGTGACACAGCCTCGAGATTTTCATGGAGAATATTGGCGAGTGAAGGGTTGGGCACGTGTAAAGTGTTGGAGTTTGATTTGTGCTGTCCTTAGGGAAGTAATGTTTGTAATTATGGAAGAAAGAAAGAAAGGGGATTTATTGAGAGGAAACATTATGTAAAACCTAGCACATCTTTCCAAGAAGAGAGTCAAAGAAAAGGGGCTCTGTGCAGGCGTGCCAAGGAAGAAAAACAGAAATAAAATATGTCAGTCTTACCAGGGGGACCAGACAGGAAACTCAACCAGAGAAGCTTATTCTAATGTTGAAAGAAAAATCAGGTCCAGTTCCAAGCTGGGGATAAAATGGAGGCTGCTTTTGAAAGAAGGTCTCTTAATTGATGAGCCAAACCAGCAACAGCATGTGGTTCTGGGACAGCTGAACAAATTCATTTGATGAGTACAAGGATTTGTATACAGTTTTACAGCACTTTGTAATTTGGAGGCTTGCTCTGTGTGCTTTTGTTATTTGGTTGGTTTTACTTGTTTTGCAAAGGCTCATGATGGGTCCTAATTATCGGCTTCCTTGGTCAAACAACTGTGATTGGTTTTATCCTGTTTTCTATAGTCTGCCTATTACCTTTTATCCTATTTTCTATAGTCTGCCTATTACCTTTAGCATATATCTTTTAATAAACAAGCAGGCTTGAGGCAATGTGTGCTTTTCTCAATCATAAATTCATGAGTGAAATATTGTTTTTGCATTTCTCTTTATTCTTATGATTTGGGGGCATGGTGAAAAAGATTTGGGGGGATGCATTCTTACATCACTACACTATTGTAAAGCTACATTAAGAGAATCCTAATCTGAAAGTAAAATTTTCCCACTGTCATCTTTATAGCCTGAGAACTCAGGGAGGATCCCTTCTGAGTCTCTTTCCCCACCCATTATGCAGCTGTGGACTATGCTCTCTTTTATCTGACTGTTCCCTAAGCTCTATCCGTTTCCCCCCATTTCCCAAGGCTATTCCCACATACCATTGCCTAGATTTTGTCAAGGGATTAATTTAATAGCTAAACAGTTTATGTAATGATGTAATGTAAGGTGGATGATGCAATGATAGGGATGACTCAGCAGGGTCCGTGTCTCTTTAAGAGCAAGCAGGGTCTGTATCCCTTTAAGAGCCTGAATATAAAAGGGAAGGGTTTTGCTAGAGTCTCTCTCTCTCTCTCTCTCTCTCTCTCTCTCTCTCTCTCTCTCTCTCTCTCTCTCTCTCTCTCTCTCTCTCTCTCTCTCTCTCTCTCTCTCTCTCCCGTTTCTTGCTGTAACTGCTGTGTGTTAGAGCTTTCTGTATTAACACGTGTATGTATCTTGTTCCTGGTAAATGATATTGTAGATAGTGTAATATAAACCACCATTTAATACAAACCACTGTATACTGTGTCTACTCCTGGGTTATCACAGAGCAATAAGAATGTTCATGCTCTGACAGATTAGCAATCTGAAGAGCAGGCAAAGTCAAGACAAAGAGAATGCCCAGATTATATATTAAATCTGTATCCCACTGCCTCCTCCTGGTCAGTTAATCATAAAGCACTGAAGAAATAGTGCCATTGGATTTGCTGTTCCAACAGAGAAATAAAATGGGCAAACTAGAGATATCACAGAAGAAGGCAAGGCAGGAGGAAGAGGGGGAAAAACAGTAAAGGAAGGAGAGGAAAGAAAAGAAACAACAGGTCAACTATATCTATGAAGATACTCAGGTCGTGGTTGTCCCAGAGATGATTTTTCAAAAGGCAACTGGACTTCCTTATTGGTTTTTTTTTCTTGAAGATGTTTCCCTTCTCACCTAAGAAGCACCCTCAGCTCTGATGCAGTCATCAGAGTGCTAACACCAGCTGTCTGCAAGGAATGCAAATCCTTCCGTTCCCCACCATCCAGTCAGAACTAAAGAAGCTTCTTGAAAAAGCAACTTTGGGACCAAAAAGGTCAAAAATCCCAATTGAAGGAAGGATAAGAGGTAGGGAAAAAGCAAGATGGTCTAAGGATGTGTGACTTAAAGTCACAAACGTCCACAGTAAAACATGATAATGAGTTGAGAAAACTTTGGATGTATCACATGAATGAGGTTGAATTTCCAAGAAAGCGCCCAATCTCTCAACTTTCAAGAGATTATTTTGCCAGCACAGGGCAATTCTCAAGCTTATCAAAGTACCAAAGTATAGATTAAAATGTGTATTTGGGGATAATTCCTTATGGGGAAAAATAGTTTTAAAATATGTAAAGGTAAAAAAGGTAAAGGTTCCCCTGCACACGCGTGCTAGTCGTTTCCGACTCTAGGGGCCGTTGCTCATCTCCGTTTCAAAGCTGAAGGTCCAGCGCTTGTCCGAGGACGTCTCCGTGGTCATGTGGCCGGCATGACTAGATGGCAAAGGCGCATGGAACGCTGTTCCCACTGTAGTGGTCCCTATTTTTCTACTTGCATTTTTACGTGCTTTCGAACTGCTAGGTTGGCAGAAGCTGGGACGAGTAACAGGCGCTCACTCTGTTATGCGGCACTCGGGATTCGACCCGCCAAACTGCCGACCTTCTGATTGACAAGCTCAGCATCCTAACCCACTGAGCCACCGCGTCCCTCTTAAA
Source organism: Vipera berus (assembly GCF_964194415.1). Taxonomy (NCBI): domain Eukaryota; kingdom Metazoa; phylum Chordata; class Lepidosauria; order Squamata; family Viperidae; genus Vipera; species Vipera berus. Next base: position 72,173,510 of record NC_138209.1, on the reverse strand, counting down.
ATATGTAATGTGTGCCAAAACATTTGAAATGTATTGGGCATTTCTTTCTTTTTTAAAAAAAAATGTAAACAGAATAATGCAGAAATTAAGCACATGTCCAATCAACCCAGTGACAAAGCTGCTCTTTCTTGCCTATTCCACTACATTAATAAAATTTAAAGTTCGCTCTTACTTACGAAAACACAAACCAAATGGAAAGAAATGAAATTTGGACATCAGCAAATCCTAAAGATTAAATAATCCAAAGAAATGGTTGCAAAAATAGCATCACTTTTTCAATCCAGATGTTTCACTTTTTTTAAAAAAAAAGGGGGAATAATTAACCACAAACTGAGCGTTGAGCATGCAATTAATTACTAACAATTAATTAATTGCCAAATTGAATTAAGCATGCAATTAATTCTCAGTTTCCATGCCCGCAAAAAAGAAAGCCTCAACACAAAAGTGGAAATAAAGACATGCAAGGAAAACAAAAATCATCATCCTATCATTCTTTTTTTTTTAAATGATAGGTTGATATGGCAGACTTCTTTTTCTTTATGGAATAAACAAAAATGTTGAAAAACCTAATAGGCATATTTATTGTCCGAGCTTAATGTCTCCGATGAGAGCTGTGCCTTGTTTCAATATGTTTCTTCCAACTTAAGCTCTAAATACTTACGACAGCCCAAGTGGTACAAATTGTTCTTGGAAGATGACTTTTTTTTTTAAAACATATCTCAGAAACACACAGAGCAGGACATAAATAATATGAATCCCTTCCCAAAAGAGGTACCAAAAAAAAAAGAATCTTAGGTTTAAGACTTGACATTTGAAAGCGGCGCATTTCTTCTATCCCCTATGGAAGCAAATAAAAGCATTAGAAAACTCCATTAGGGAAATGTATATGCTGAATGTTGATGGCCAAGGGACCACATCAAGTTTAGCACTTCGACCTCTTGGCAATAACTTCTGAGTTATGAAAATCTTCTGCAGCAAACGTCAAGCTAGTCTAACCCAAAACCGGTCTTAGTTTGGGGATCCCAAATGGTCCTTTTCCAAAAGGCAGCTGGACATTCTTGGTTGTTCTCCTTTGAAAGCATTGTGCTACTCCTCCAAGAAGCTTCTTCGGTTCCATAGTCTGAAGGTCTGAACTTCCTACGGATTGCATTCAATGACGCCAAGTTTATCATTCCATTCCCTACGCTCAGTCATTCAACCCCTAGTCAGGGAGGTGAATGAGGGGGGACATGATAGGGGTCTTCCAATATCTCAGGGGCTGCCCCAAAGAAGAGGGAATCAAGCTATTCTCCAAAGCACCTGAAAGCAGGACAAGAAGCGACGGATGGAAACTAACCGAAGAGAGAAGCAAATTGGAATTAAGGAGAAACTTCCTGACAGTTAGAACAATTAACCAGTGGAACAACTTGCCTCCAGAAACAGTGAATGCTCCAACACTGGAAGCTTTTAAGAAGAGACTGGACAGCCATTTGTCTGAAGTGGTATAGGGTTTCCTGCCTGAGCAGGGAGTTGGACTAGATGACCTCCAAGGTCCCTTCCAACTTCTTCTTCTTCTTCTTCTTCTTCTTCTTCTTCTTCTTCTTCTTCTTCTTCTTCTTCTTCTTCTTCTTCTTCTTCTTCTTCTTCTTCTTCTTCTTCTTCTTCTTCTTCTTCTTCTTCTTCTTGTTACCATCATCATCATCATCATCATCATCTCACTTCTGGACTACTATAATGCGCTCTGCATGGGGCTGCCCTTGAAGAGCATTCAGAAGTGACAAAAGCTCATAGAGAAACAAGATCACAAGTTGAGAAAACTTTGGATGGATCACATGAAAATGAGACTAAATTTCCAAGAAAGTACCCAATCTCCGAACTTTTAAGAGAGTATTTTGCCAGCACAGGGCAATTCTCAAGCTTACTAAAGTACCAAAGCATACATTAAAAAGTGTATTTGGGGGATAATTCATGTACACTTATGGCGGGGAAAAAAGTTTTAAAATAAGTAATGTGTACCAAAACATTTGAAATGTACCGTGCATTTATTTTCTTCTTCTTTTTTTAAAAAAATTAAATTAGCCTTGAAGAACAATCGGAAGCTACAGCTGGTGCAAAGTCTGGCAGCGGGGGGGAGGTTAGTTTTGATTCCCCCACCCCCAAGAATAGGCCCAGTAGCAACACTGGTTACCAGTCTGCTTCCTGTTGCAATTCAAGATGTTGGTGATCTCCTGTAAAGCCCTTCATGGCATGGGTCCTGGTTGTTTGAAGGAACGGTCTCACCCCACTGGGATTGGCCCATACCACTCATGCTAGCAGAAGAGGCCTGCTGTGGGTCCCATCAGCCTGACAATCCGGGCTGGTGGGGTCCACCAGAAGGGCCTTCTCTGCTGTTGCTTGTGCCTTCTGGAACATCTTGGTCCCCCAATGTGAGGTTGGTCCCAACCCTCCTATCTTTTAACAGCACCTTTAAACTTTTCATTAGAATAACATAACATTTGTAAGTTATTAATAAGGGGTAAGTATTGTAACGTCCAATTTCTTTATCAATGCACAGACAGATAACACAAAACCTCTGTGGGGGAGATGGGCAGTTTTAAAATTTAATAAATAAAACTTGGATAAAACGCTTATCAAGAGCAAATAAATAAAGGAGACAGATGCTAATATTCATCAGAAATCATCTGGCGATCACATCCAGAACTATCTGTTCACAGTTGCAGTTGAGCAAACTTTTCTATATTCTTGAAGATTTCATTTGAGGAAACTAAAAAAAACAACAACAGATAAATCTAGTTTCAAACCCGCAAAGTAATATAATTTCTGAGTGCCAGATGCAAGAAAGAGAACAATAAAATAAAGTTACTGACTAAATTGGAGCAACTGAGCAGATATGATTATGCTTCATTTAAAGATGTTCTTATATCTCCCTCCATCAGCTTCAAAAGGAATTAAATCAGATAAGTGAGAACATTCCTCTACATGTAGCAAAAATTATGGAAAATGCCTTTTCAAAGACCAGCATGGGAGAAAGTACAAAAGTATACCATTGACATTTCTTTTTTTATTATTATTATTATTATTATTATTATTATTATTATTATTATTATTATTATTATTATTATTATTATTATTTCTATATCATTTTTATGATTTAGTACACAAATCAAATGTGTAAATTAAAATATTGTTCATGATTCTAATTACTGAACATGTAGTGATACATTCATAGAAAGTAGTATGTGTAGAAGAAAAGCAGGCAGACTTGGAGGGCAGAGTTAAGCATGTCATCAGCTTAGAATTGTTACATTGTCACAAATGGTGCAAGTCCAGCTCCTTTTTAATTCTGTTGACCTTTATCTGCCTATTTAGCATTGAACTTTAGTTGACTAGATTCTTGTGTATAGGCTTCAGCAATAAATCTTCTGAACAGCAACTTAATATGTTGAAGGAAAAATCTTCATCAGGATCCAGTTCAAGCCAGGAATAATCAAAATGGAGACTGCTTTAGAAAGAAGGTTGCAGTTTATTGAAGAGGAGAGCCAGACAGAAAGATGGCAGTGGAAAAAAAGTGAACACATGTAGCAGGGAGTGGTGGGTTTTTTAATACTTTCTGGGGCTCTTGAGGTTGTTTCCTGTTCCTGTTTGAGGCTTTGTGTTTCCTGTGTCATGTACTTTGACCTTAGTGAGTGTGCCCTTCGGGTATTCTGATGGTGGTGGGTTAATCCTATTATGTTTCCTGTCCTTAGAATTTGGGTGAGGTATGTAGATTTTAAGGATCTTTGTCTTACTATTTTCTTCAGTTTCTAGCTGAAAGTCTCCAACCTTCCTGAATAGATTATTATATCTGCATTTTTAAAAGCTGGTTTCCACTGAGTTGTCTGGCTGGGGTGTGTGGAGAGGTTTCTGCGTTTTTAAAGATTTTCTCCATTATTCCTTTGGAGAAATATATTCTGCCTTTTTAATATTCCCCAAAATATTTTTTTCCCCTCTGGATTCTTCCCTCAAATATATGGTCCAGATTGTTTGCCCCTGACGGTGCTAATTTTGAAAGGGTTACTAAAGGGGCCATATAGGAAAACAGGTTTAGAGGTATTCAAAGCATTTTATAGGAAGGAAGGAAGGAAGGAAGGAAGGAAGGAAGGAAGGAAGGAAGGAAGGAAGGAAGGAAGGGAGGGAGGGAGGGAGGGAGGAAGGAAGGAAGGAAGGAAGGGAGATTCTACTTATCCTCCTATTTGGATCATGTTGATCAAACAACTCTGAAAATCATCCAGCAGTTTTGAAACAGCTTTGCAATTCTCCCCTACCATTATTTAACTTAGATACCTGAACACCTAAATATCCTTTGCCTTATATATGTACCCATCGCTTCCTATCAGCAGGGCCATAGAAAGACAAGGCTTTTCTGCTTTGAAGGACACAAGACTGGCTATTAATATATTCATTTACTTGCAAATATTTACATCTTTCCTCCAAAAGAAAGGCACTAATAACAATGAATAAATAATCAGTGGGCAGAATAATTAAACAAGGGGGAAGCCAAAGAAGAGGATGGTTGAGAAATTATTGCCTTTAAAGAAAATAAAAGACTGTAATACAGGAATGAAAAGTAAGGAAGTTCCATAAATGTATCAACCAAGGGAAGTTTGAGGGAGAATGAAAAATAAAGTATGTTGGTGGCAATACCAGGATGAGACGAAGGCATTTAACAAATGCAACACTGCAGGAAAAGCTCAGTTATTTTTCTACAAATATTGTGATGTTTCTGGACTTCCAAAAGAGGGAAGGAATTTGTGACACAACATTGCTTTCATCATTCTGGCAAAAGAAGTGAGATCCTGTAAGGTAAAGGTTCCCCCGCACATGCGTGCTACTCGTTTCCAACTCTAGGGGCCGGTGCTCATCTCCGTTTCAAAGCCAAAGAGCCAGCGCTTGTCCGAGGACGTCTCCGTGGTCATGTGGCCGGCATGACTAGATGCCAAAGGCGCATGGAACGCTGTTACCTTCCCACCGTAGTGGTCCCTATTTTTCTACTTGCATTTTTACGTGCTTTCGAACTGCTAGGTTGGCAGAAGCTGGGACGAGTAACAGGCACTCACTCTGTTATGCGGCACTCGGGATTCGACCCGCCAAACTGCCGACCTTCTGATCGACAAGCTCAGCGTCCTAACCCACTGAGCCACTGTATCCTGTAGAGACCGGCATATATTTGGTTTTTGGAAGCTGGGAGGGGGGCAAAGAGAGAGAGAGAGAGAGAGAGAGAAACAGGGAGACAAAGAGAGAGAGAGAGAAAGAGAAAGAGTACACCACAATCCATACAGGCAGAGAAAGAGAGATCCTAGTAAATGATGTGATTATGTGTTTTCTCTCTCCTTCTTCAAGTGATTGTGGATGGATTATGGAACTGCTGGTTTTATCTTTATGTATGTTTTGTTTGCTTGTATATTGTGGATGAATTTGGGGCAGCATTATGTCTATCAGGCATGTGTAATAAAATTGACAGGACCATGTCTATCACATGATTTGGGAACATTCACTCCTTAAATATGGGTGTTGGAATATTCTAGGTTAAAACAAATTTCAAGACACACTGTGGACACATGGACTACTTCTAAAGCATTGATGGGATACAAGATTGAGCAAAGCCTGTAAAATCTGTCTGTCTAAGGTTTTTTAAAAATGTACAGTTTATGTTCCAGTACCTGGTGTTTAAAGACAATTGGGTATATTTGATAGTATCATCATAAAGTATTTGAAGTTTTATTACGGTTCCTCAGATAGTCAGCCAGATATCCAGACTGGACATTGAGTCCTTACCAAGGACCTGGCATAGGCAGGTCTGGATGTTTGATGGTGTTACAAATATCACCTCAGAATGGAAGCTGTTCCCAATAAGGCCACCTTTTGCAATTGACTGATGGTGAATTTGCCAATGCCGATGGTGTTCAGGTAGTGCTCCACTTGCTTTGGGATTGCATACAAAGGTGCCTATGACTGTTCATACAACATTTGCTTCCTTTTGCCACTGTTGTTTTATTTCTGTTTGCAAGTCTTTGTATTATCTTTTCCAGTTCTTAATATCTATTCACAACAATGTGAAGTCCCGACCATCAGTTCTTTAGCCTTTGTATGGGACGGTGTAATGGTATAGTGTTGGCAGTATATCCAAGCAGTGTGGCCTTTTGCAAATGACAGAGTGTCAGTGCACTGATTTTTTTTTCTAAAAGCTGTACAAGATTTTTTTGATAAGGTATTTCTTTGATATTTGGAATTATTATTTTTTTATTAATCAGAACCTGAATTAGAATAATTCATTTTTATATGCTTGCCAGGCAGGCATGCAACTTTGACGTAAGCAATGACATAAATATTAATGAGATATAAGGAAGTCCATCTAGAAAATGAAAGGTCTTCTGTGTGGTGGCGCCCACCCTATAGAAAATCATTATTTAATTTTTAATTTATTTATTTTTTTAATCCCATTTCTATCCCGCCCTTCTCCGAAGACTCAGGGCGGCTTACAATCTAAAGCACAATGTGCTTAGCAATAGCCTTCATTCTATGTATATACCTGATTATTAGGGCTTTTGCCCCCCCCAAGTGGCATTATTACAAAGTCAGCTTATTGCCCCCAACAATCTGGGTCCTCATTTTACCTACCTCGGAAGGATGGAAGGCTGAGTCAACCTTGAGCCTGGTGGGATGCGAACCTGCAGTAATTGCAGGCAGCTGGTGTTACTTAAGGAGGCATTAGCCCACTGCTCCACCAAGGAGATATGGAGATAATGTTGGCCTCCACCTTCATACTCTTTCAAAAGGTCCTGAAGACATGGTTTTGCCAGACGACTTGGGGACCGCAGTGTGACACAGATCACATAGTGGTTTGATTGATTGTTGGCATGAGGGGTTAGTGGGCTTTATATTTGGGGCTTTACTTCTGTAAAGTCACCATGAGTGAGTTGAGTTGCGAGATAAATGTTCTTAATCAATCAATCAATCGCTACAATTTCTCCTCCTCCTGTAGACTGTATCCTTCCGTATTTGCATATAATTCCATACTTACAGCTTTTGACATTTTAAGATTAGGTCTTCTCTCTACTACCCCGTTCAATATACAAGAACACCTTCCAACCTACCAAGTTCTACTTAGCTGCAAATGAGCGTTTTTAGTTGAAAACAGAAATCTGATATCGTCGTACAGTATAATAATATGGATTCTGAGGAGTCAGAACCAGGATGTAAAACAATTACTAATCTTCTAGCAGAGAGTATAACAAGCATCTGACTTTAAAAGACACTGTGGAGCTTACAAATTCATGTCTTCTTTTCACAGAGACCAGCACTAGAAAACAGTGTAAAAAAAACCCAAAACCCTAAGGACTTGCCAGGTTTAAATTCTGGACTACAATTTGCAATTGCTCAGAAATTGTCAACTGCCTTTTACAGTTACTATTTGCTAGTGTTCAAGATATAGCTTCGAGCTCTATTTTTCCTCCTCTCCGTGGGAGTCTGACACAGATAACTGTTTTACAATTCTTTTATCCATAAATCTTCTTCTACTGACCTTAGAAAGTGTTATGAATTTTCATTTACGAAGAGCACCTTATTTACGAAGAGCACCTTATTTCTTCTTCGCACACGATGCCAGCAAGATGTTTTTATGATAGGAGGTCTCAAAAAACAAACCCTATATTGTGCAATTCTATATAGGTCCTTTTTTAAAAAAAAAATCTGCACACTTATTACTTAATCAGGTGATGGAAAAATATGTATCATTTCAGGTAACTCTCCCCCCTCCCAGCCATTATTTTAAACTGCAATGTCATAAAGCCGAAAAACAGCACTTACAGACAAAAAAGCAGAAAATGTATTTTGATAGAGTACAAAATAGAGTTGAAGTCCACAAGTCATAAAAGGGCCACGTTTGAAGACCCCTGATATATACCATAAGTTTATTATGCTCCTGGAGAGTGAATATATATTACAGCAGAACAGTACCCAGAAGTAAACACTGCTGGATTCAATGGGATGAATCCTGCCAATGTTATCGAAATGTAGTGTTAATTATCTACTATTTGTAAGCCCTGAAATGCAGTGTTTTCTTTTTCTTAAATAAATGCTACCCCATACCTATTCTGCTGTTTATTTCTCCTTCATTTGTAAGTATTGGATGCTATTTTTGCTTAACAGCGTATCAACAGTGGTGTTCTGTAAAAGGTTTATTATTGAACTGAGTTGAGTGGGCCGAAGTTTAATTGCCAACGGAACGTTCACCGTTAAAAAATATGGTACTTCAAATGTCAAGCCAATTTTAAAAGGAATAGGTTGTGGAAAAATATAGATCAAGCATTTCAGACCATCGTTGTAAAAACAGCTGGATGCTAGTAACTGCAAGAATGCCCAAACTACACCACAATTATAAGGCACTCATAAAATTTTGAACAGATAAACTACCTAGCTGCCTTAACATGCAAGACTGGGTCCCAATTTAATTTACAGCAGCAGCAGCTGATGGACAGAACAAAATTTATGTGAGATGGCTTGAAAATTGTGATAGAACAAATCCTCATGGATCCAAAGTTGGACGGGACCCTTGGAGGTCATCTAGTCCAACCCCCTGCTTAGGCAGGAAACCCTATACCATTTCAGACAAATGGCTGTCCAATCTCTTCTTAAAAACTTCCAGTGTTGGAGCATTCACAGCTTCTGGAGGTGGGTTGTTCCACTGATTAATTGTTCTAACTGTCAGACAATTTCTCCATAGTTCTAGGTTGCTTCTCTCTTTGGTTAGTTTCCATCCATTGCTTCTTGCTCTGCCTTCAGGTGCTTTGGAGAATAACGTGACTCCCTCTTCTTTGTGGCAACCCCTGAGATATCAGAACACTGCTATCATGTCACCCCTCATCCTTCTCTTCATTAAACTGGACATACCCAATTCTAGAAACCCTTCTTTATATGTTTTAGCCTCCAGTCCCCTGAGCATCTTTGTTGCTCTTCTCTGTACTCTTTCTAGAGTCTCAACATCTTTTTTACATCGTGGTGACCAAAACTGGATGCAGTATTCCAAGTGGCCTTACCAAGGCATTGTAAAGCGGTATTAACACTTCACGTGATCTTGATTCTATCCTTCTGTTAATGCAGCCCAGCACTGTCTTGGCTTTTTTGGCAGCTGCAGCACATTCTCTCCTTCCGTTCCTAGAAACTGGCAGATTGGGACTTCTGTTCCTGCCTTAGACAAAAAGACATTGGCTAAACCGCTGGCCAGTCACTCTCCCTCAGCTCCAGGAAACAGGCAATGACAATGGCGCATTACTTCTGAAAGTGCAGAGGCCAATCCAGGCAGTTGACAGGTGTCAACACCAATCTAAAGGCACCAGGAAAAAAAGTGTTTAAAAATGAAGATTAGAAAAATAAAAAGTGCATCCTTGGACTTATTAAAAAAAAAGAAAAAAGTAAAAAAAAAGCCTAACATAGATGACCAGAAAGTCCTTCAAGTCCTCCACATTGTTTCAAGGGTGTCAGCTGCATATTTTGTATTCTATTGTTTGTATTTTGGCTTCCTAATTTGATTCCGGCTCTCCTTTTCCTTCCCATCATTCTAATAGTTGTGGGGATGAGACAATTAGAAATGGAGCTGATGATCTACATATTCTTAACAGAGTTGGAAGGGACCTTGGAGGTCTTCTAGTCCAACCCCCTGCTCAGGCACAGTTTCAGTCCAATGGCTGTCCAGTCTCTTCTTTAAATTTCTAGTGTTGGAGCATCCACAGCTTCTGAAGGCAAGTCATTCTACTGGTTAATGGTTCAGCAAATTTCTCCTTAGTTCTAGGTTGCTTCTCTCCTTGATTAGTTTCCACCCATTCAGTGGTGGGATTCAGCCGGTTCACACCACTTCAGCAGAACTGGTAGCTCATTTTTCATTGCCCAGGCCCAGAATGGACTTCTGGAAGTGGCATCCATGCAGAGAACCGGTTATTCACATATTTGAATCCCACCACTCCACCCATTGCTTCTTGTCCAGCTTCCAGGGGCTTTGGAGAATAGCTTGACTCCCTCTTCTTTGCGGATATTAGATATTGGAACACTGCTGTCCCCCCCCCCAGTCCTTCTTTTCATTTCTTATTTCATTCCATTTCCTATTCTGCAAATATTGGGAGTGCCTCATCATCATTTTTGGCTCAGTGTAAAGGTACATAAGAAGGAGGACCAGATATTGTGGCCCATTCCGCCTTCTGGTGTGTGTGTGTGTGTGTGTGTGTACAAATAGCAGGGTCCACGGGCTCGTAAACCAGCAATGTGCGCCCCACATCTTTGATCAAATGTAAGTTAGTTCTCAGTTTTGTACATGCATCTACTCTCTCTTCAGAGGGACGTAAGCTTCGACTCACTTTTGAGAAACCCTTATCAGTCTCCCAGTGGTTGACTTTGAAAATGCAAAACAGATTTTTGTTCTCTGGAGAGTCTTTACGAGCAAAAGACTCCAAGCTGTTCCAAATGACATGCTAGATTGAAAAAAGAAAAAAAAAAAGGCTGGGGATTCGCCCTCAGCAAAGCATCTGAAGGTCATGCTTTGCAGCATCCAGCAAATATGTACAAGTATGTCTGAATGTAACCATATCTTTAGCCTGCCCCAATCCTAATAGCACTGATTGAGCCCCAGTGGTGACAGATCTGGTTAGTGAAGCCCCTCTCTTTGAAAGTAGAAATACTTTGGACTTGTAGAAATATAAACGCTTTTTGGATTAAAATTTGGTGGAACATTCAAAAGATTTTTAAGAGAAAGATAAAGTTTTCTCCACAATTGTTTTTATTGGGTATTGTGATACCAAAGATTGTGATACCAAAGGAATCAATTTGATGTTGAATTTGATAACAGCAGCACGGTTACGGGTGGGACAATACTGGAAGAAGGATAGTTTGCCTACTATAGAAGAATGGGTACTTAAAGTACCGAATCTTGCAGAAATGTCTAAGATTTCTGCTTATTTGAAGGATCATTCACAGGAAAGATATATTTCAGTTTGGAGAAGATGGATAGATTATAGTCAGAACAAATATGGGACTAAAAATTTCCACTTAGCTTATGAGTAGATTTTAGAGGGATATTGTTATTAATTTTAGTATTAGTGTTGATTATATTTTTGTTTAAGTTATTATTATGTTTTTAATAATTTGAATGTATCTATGTTTAAGGGGAATTAAAGCACATTATGAATTTGGTTAATTTTATAATGGATAATTTTAGTTAGAATATGATTATTATATCTATAACCCTGTATTCAGCTCTGGGAAGTGGGGGGGAAGGGGGTGGTTTGGGGTGGGTGGGTTTTGGGGATATGTATTGTAAAAATTTTTTTTAAAACTCTTTAATAAAAAAAGAGGGCCCGGTGGCTCAGTGGGTTAGGATGCTGAGCTTCTCGATCAGAAGGTCGGCAGTTTGGCGGGTCGAATCCCGAGTGCCGCATAACAGAGTGAGCGCCTGTTACTCGACCCAGCTTCTGCCAACCTAGCAGTTCGAAAGCACGTAAAAATGCAAGTAGAAAAATAGGGACCACTACGGTGGGAAGGTAACAGCGCTCCGTGCGCCTTTGGCGTCTAGTCATGCCAGCCACATGACCACGGAGACGTCCTCGGACAAGCGCTGGCTCTTCGGCTTTGAAACGGAGATGAGCACCGGCCCCTAGAGTCGGAAACGACTAGCACGCATGTGCGGGGGAACCTTTACCTTTACCTAATAAAAAAAAGAAAAAAAAAGAAAGTTTAAATTAACGGTGTTCTTTGCAAGATGACTGTTGGTGCTCCGGAAGATATTTCTTGGCTGTTTTTTGCATGTGTACTGATCAGGAGCCAGTTCGCTTCACTTCCAAACGAATAGATTGATTTCCTTCCAAAACAGGCCATGTGAACCTTGGAAAATGAGACTTGTTTGAAGAGACTTCACTCCCTTTCCCACAGGTTGCAAAAGCATCAAGGCAAGTGATCTGCACAGTCCTTGTACAGATTATATGCACGTGGCGGTAAGGTGAATGCAGGGCTGGATAAGGAAGAATTAAAATACTATAGGAAAAAAGAGAAGAAAATTACATTTGAGCAGTCTGGGGTGCTCCCTCAGTTTGGTTGTTATCTTGCAGATGTTTCATTATCCAAACTGGATAACTTCATCCAGTGCTTTTTTTTTTTTTTGTAAAAGAAAAAGGTGCCAGAACTCACACATGTCATACAACCCGCCTTGCCTACCCTACAAGGTTCCATCCAAAAAAGGTGCCGGAACTCCGTTCTGAGCGTTCTATGAGAAAAAAAAGCCCTGACTTCATCAGTGCTAGAGTTACCTAATAATGTATTATTGGTACTTTTGGATTACCAAAAGGGAATCACTGCTGATGTTACCCAGTTTGGGTACTGAACATCTGCAAGAAAACATCCAAGCTCAGAGAGCACCAAGGAGCCTTCATTTCAACCCTGAGCTACAAATATTTTCCTCTGTTGGCAAAATTATCATTCCATGGAGGAATCAAGTCTAGCAAATTCTGAACCTATGATATTTTTCCATTTGTTTCTGTAATTTTCAGAAAAGCTCATTTATTTATTTTTTTAAGCCCGGTGTCACTCAGCTGATTTATCCATTTATTGTTTTACTCATTATGGCTTAACCTCCGCCACAAACATCCTTTTTCATTGGCACAGTCTTGTCTGACAGCTGTTTTAATTAAGATGTGTTTTGTAACCATTATCATTATTTTGCAGTTATTAAATCTGTTCCAGGTTGAAAACCAAGCTGAATGTTATCATAAATCTGGAATCTAGTTTTGGAGGTCAGTTGGGCAACTGTGTGTTGCCTGTGAGTCAGTTATTCCAATCAGCACCGACTGCATTGATGATGGAAGATCAATTTTAGAATTGAGGCTGAGATGATAGAATTAGCAGAGATGGCAAAACTGACATGGCTGATTAGAGAAAGGATAATAAACACGTTATGAGTGACTGGAAACCCCTTGTGGACTTTTTGCTGAACCAAAAAATGAAAAAAAATTGAACATGTAATTTATGGGTTTGATAATTAGAAATGACAGAGCATGTAAAGAAGGAAATTATATGCTAACCTTGGAGAGAGAGAGAGAGGGTAAAATATAAATGTAACGGCAGTTCAGAAAATTGCAAGCCTTTTCTGTATTTCTCTCTTCGTATCTTTTTTCACTTTCTCAACTTATGATCGCAACTGAACCGAAAATTTACGTTGCTAAGCAAGACAGTTGTTAAGTGAGTTTGGGCCCACTTTAGGACCTTTCTTGCTACTGTCATTAAGTCAGTCACTGTAAATGTTAAGTTAGTAACATGGTTGTAAATTGAATCTGGCTTCCCCATTGACTTTGCTTGGTCAGAAGGTTGTTAAAAGGGATCACGTGATTGCAAAAAAGCTCATAAAATTGGGTTGGTGCTGGGTGATCTGCTTTACAACCTCATGACTTAGGATCATAATAGAGAGGTTGAAGACTCCCTATATGTCATCAGAAATTTTCCTTTCGTGACTTTGAAAAGTAGGATGCGCATAGTTATCGGCAACTCTTGACCCCAAAATGGCTTGAAAAATAAAAGCATTTTCAAATGTTCTGAAAACCTTTAAAAATTTAACAAGAAAAGTCATTATTCCACAGGACTTCTAAAATAGGACTTTAGACTAGGAGACTCACATTGTTCACATAATAACATTTCCTATTCCAAATAAAAGGAGTGTGGGGGTTATCAAAGTAATTGATTATATAATAGGAGGACTAAAATGAGAGAATTAAGGAAGCACCAGGTGAGATTAAAATGAAGGCTACCTGTTGGGTAGATAGGAAGTTGTAAGCATCCAGACAACTATTAGATAATGCTACAAAGACCGAGTTTTCCATAGCCCTGTTGCCATTTTTACAGAGTCTATATCTGACAGCACTAATTAACATATGTTATGACTGTTTGATCTCTTTCAGTAAGCATGTCATATTAATGGATGCTATCAAATTATGTTGATTATTACAAGGATGTGATGGTCTCTGAATATGGTGAAGTTTAACTATGTAACATTTGACAGACCAGGCAAATAAAAGTTACAGATTGAGATGCAATCTTTCCAATTAGTGAAATTAATGGACATTTAGCTGCTTTCAATGCAGTCACCGATTCGTTATTGGCATCCTAATTTGATAGGTGGAACAGACATAATTTATTACACTTGACATCTTTTAGCTGCATGATATGGCATCAATCAGCAGTTGTGACTTGAGAACTCCTGCCTGCTATTAATGGTTGAGTCTATGAGTTCACATTGTTGCCCATCATAGCATAATTACCCTGAGTTGAAGAACAAGGGACAGACCCATGATAGTCTCACTGCTTCAGGCAAACTTATAAAAAAAAACAAACCCTAAAACCTAAAACAAGCCATCTATCAGATTCCTTACTGTGTCCACAAATTTGGATGTAACTCATCCACAAATTGGCCATGGAGGTTATGAGGCACTTTTGTCTGAATCCCTGTGTCAACCTTCTAGAACAGATATGTCAAACACAAGGCCCGGGGGCCGGATCCGGCCCGCAAAGTGGTTTCATGTGGAAACAGTGAGGGAACGGCCCCCACTGCCTTGGCCCTGGCCCAGAGACCCTCCTTCTGCCAGAGACCCTCAGATCTGTCCCACTCCTGCCCAGGCCCCCATATGCACTCTTGATGCGAACGATGTAGAGCTGGCCACGCCCACCCAGTATTTGGTATTTATTGCCCTGTACACCACCATGAGTCCTTCGGGAGAAGGGCGGTATACAAATTAAATTAAATAAAAATAAAAAAAACATATGCACTCTAGCCACGCCCACCCAGTAGGCCACACCCACCCTGGCCATACCCACCCAGTCCCTTGAGGGCAACCACAATGCTGATGCGGCCCTCAATGAAATTGAGTTTGACAGCCCTGTTCTAGAATAACCATGATGGAACTAAAAGTGACTCATCCCTTTACATGTACATGCCTTAGATAGAATTAGTTTGCAGAACCTTTGAATTAATTGTTGCCTGTTTAATTAAACAGCTGAAATAATGTCTTACTTGTTGTTGTTGTTGCCACTATTTTATTTATTTTTTTAATGAGGTTTTAACTGATTGTAGATTTTATGACACTGGAGTCTTTTGATTAAACGGAATACAATAAACAAGTTTTCCATGACCTTATCCTATATGTTCTTTATTAAACTATTTGTTCCCTGATGTGTCTCTGAACCACTAATTTGAAGAGACCGCTTGATCTGATAAAAGGTCCTGTCCAAATCTCTAGAAATGGCTGCCTCTAGTCCAGTCCAATACCCTGGGTCTAGAAATGAGATTCAGAAAAATGAAGTTCTTTTTTTCAATAGTTCATCGTAGGAGAAATAGCCTTTAAAGTGTATATTTTTACTAAAATGTGATGAAATATTCAGGCAAGCAAGATGTTTATGAAGGCGGAAATATATCCTATTTCAAAGAAATTACTGAAGGGCACCTTTTAATGGGAGTTGTTTGAAAAAATGCCTACAACGTCATTATTTTGGAGTAGAACTTAAAGAAAAATGTGTAGCAATAATAGCCTCCGAGGTCAGGAATATCCCTGCCACAGAAAGACAGGTTGATGGGTTTTCTTGCAAAAAAGAAAGACAAAGAAATAAGAGAGAGAGAGAGAGAGAGAGAGAGAGAGAGAGAGAGAGAGAGAGAGAGAGAGAGAGAGAGAGAGAGAGAGAGAGAGAGAGAGAGAGAGAGAGAGAGAGAGAGAGAGAATAAGACAGAGAGAATAAGACAGAGAGAATAAGACAGAGAGAATAAGAGAGAATAGGAGAGGGGGGAGTGATACACAGTGCCCATAAGTTCTTTATTATCCATGAAGGCTGAGATATTTGACCACTGCTATCATGTCCCCACCCCCACCCCAGTCCTTCTCTTCATTAAATTAGTCATACCCAATTCCATCAACCATTTCTTATATGTTTTACTTGCTTATACTTAAACTTGCTGTTACATTTAAACCCACAGGAATTCAAAACAGTTAATTAATTTTGTAGTCTCCTTGGAATACAAAAGTCTTCCTCAGATGTCATCCTTACATTGCTTATTTTAGTGATTTGCCCTTTGAAGGATGTTGGTTGGCACCTACACGGCGTTGGTGGCAAGTAAACCACAACTAGCATTGTCTGCAGCTAATTTCACCTGAAGGAACGGTATGGCCTGTACAGTCCTGTGCCAAAATTCAATTCAGATATTCAGTTTAAAGCCATTTTATAAACCAAATAACATTTCTATGAAAAATTATTGGGGGCTGCTTTCAGCTAGGACAGATCAGAATTTTAATTTGCCAGAATTTCAGTCCTAGCTTTCGAGAACCCCCTATGTCTGGGTTTCTATCTCTCTGAGGATCTGAAGAAGCAACACATAACTTTTCAAGAGGCTCATTCATGGCAAAGAGCATTTGTTAAAACTCAACATGTGCCTTCTTCCCAAGAAATGAGTAGGCTGCAGTTTTGAAGATCCAATGATTAATTTCATTTCAACCCAAGGAGTATGCTTGCTTTTCCTTTTCTGGAAGGCAGCCAAGGCTTTCAGGCAGGAGAAAAGTCAGGATGGCAGCTTGGACAGGAGGCTGATGCTGGGTTGCCACTGAGTTAGTGGGACAGCACGGCATGAAAAGGTCATCAAGACAAGCGAATGTGGCCATCAAACTCTGCTGAAAGAAACGCACCATTGAAAAACCAGGATTCTAAAGGAGCAGCGCAATTGTCTGGCCATTAACGTCCTTCACAATCACCATCTGTAGGAATATTGTCCAACAATGTGTGATACAACAGAGCAATCAGTGGGAACAATTGCTTGTGATGCTTCAACCAAAAATGTTACTTTGCCTTCTGATAAAAGATCAGAGTGCAAAAAAAGATAAAATAAATAAATAATAAACCTTTATTGTCAAAGTACAACATGTGTACATTGAGATTAGCTGAGCCTCCCCCCCCATGCTCTCTCCCCCCAACACACAGTGACAACAAACCCTCCATCCTACCACACCATGTGAAGCAACTACACCACACACCGGCCTCCCAATTCAATTCTGCATAAGTTCACAGAGATTATGTACCATTTAAAAGCCTAACAGCCCACGGATAAAAGCTATTTTTCAGCCTGTTGGTACGGCTGGCTATACTTCTATATCTCCTACCGGATGGTAGGAAAGTAAAGAGATACCGTCCAGGGTGTGAGTCATCCCTGAGAATCTTCCTCACTCTTCCAAGGCACCGATCCCTGGCGATGTCATCCAGTGGTGTCAGGGAACAGCCCACAAATAGCTTCCTGCTGAAGGTAAATGGACCCATTTCTCAGCAACAGACTGCAGCAGTTTTGCACTGGATTCTTCCAGAATGTTTTTGTTCTTTTCTTTTCTTTTGTTTTGCTGTGCAACATCCCAGCCTAGTCTTCAGCTCTAATACTTCCGGAGGTCGCCTCGGCACAAATCAGATTCAATCTTGCTTAATCGATTTTAGAGTAACAAGAGCCAGCCTTCAAAGCTAGACCTGAAGTCAAAAGTCAAAAACAATAGACCCACAATGCTGTGCTGATCGGTGGTCTTCCAATTGGCACGAAAAATTAAGCACATCAGCTCTCTCAGATGAAACCCCGACTTTGGAATATTAATTATTCTTCTGAACATGGAAGTGCCTCTTTGGAGACTTGGAATGAAAAGAATGTGTAAATATAAATAAACAATAAAAAAGATATACAAAAGATATTGAAACTCTAAAAAAGAGTGCAGAGAAGAGCAACAATGAAGATTAGGGGACTGGAGGTTAAAATATATGAAGAAAAAAAACCAACACAGTGCTAGGCTGCATTAACAGAGGGATAGAATCAGGATCACATGAAGTACTAATACCACTTTACAGTGCCCTGGAATACTGCATCCAGTTTTGGTCACCACGATGTAAAAAAGGTGTCAAGACTCTAGAAAGAGTACAGAGAAGAGCAACAAAGATGATTGGGGGACTGGAGGCTAAAACATATAGGGAACGGTTGCTGGAATTGGGTATGTGTAGTTTAATGAAGAGAAGGGTGAGGGGTGATATGATAGCAGTGTTCCAATATCTCAGGGGCTGCCACAAAGAAGAGGTAGTCAAGCTATTCTCCAAAGCACCTGAAAGCAGGACAAGAAGCAATGGATGGAAACTAGTCAAAGAAAGAAATAACCTAGAACTAAGGAGGAATTTCCTGACAGGTAGAACAATTAATCAATGGAACAACCTGCCTCCAGAAGCGGTGAATGCTCCAACACTGGAAGTTTTTAAGAAGAGGTTGGACAGCCACTTGTCTGAAATGGTACAGGGTTTCCTGCCTGAGCAGGGGGTTGGACTAGATGACCTCCAAGGTCCCTTCCAACATTATTATTATTATTATTATTATTATTATTATTATTATTATTATTATTATTATTATTATTATTATTATTATTATTATTATTATTATTATTATTATTATTACTATTTATCCATCCATCCATCCATCCATCCATCCATCCATCCATCCATCCATCCATCCATCTATCTATCAGAGGCCAGAAAAGAACTGCAGGACTTGTGAGTGTTCCATCATTGGAAGCTTTCAAGAAGAGGTTGGACAGTTACTTGTCTGAAATGGTATAGGGTTTCCTGCCTGAGCAGGGGGTTGGACTAGATGACCTCCAAGGTTGCTTCCATCTCTGTTGTTCTGTGTGGTTTCTTAGCAGTCTCTGAAGTTGTAGACGTTTCATTACCAAACTAGGTAACATCATCAGTGCAGGAAAGGAATATTTATTGTCAAAGACAAGAGGCGGCCAAATTTGCCCCCAAACCATTTAATTTTGTTCCTTAAGTGGCAGCTGCAAAATTATTATTTTGGATAAAAGAGGAGTTTTACCATTTGAAAGTGTTTTAAATGAAGAACACAGCTCCATTGAGGATGCAAACCAACTTGTATTTTAGAAGAGGGCATTAAACCTTCTTTTCCTTCAAAGATGGAGAAGAATTTACCACTCAGTCTTCCCCTCCCCCATTCTCTCCACCTAGTTGTATAATATCTTTATTCGGGATTATTCAGTGCGAAGAATTAGAGCGGCACAGTGGCCTAGAGGTGAAGGTGCTGAAGGCACTTGCATCCCACTCGGAAAATTGAGAGTTCAATCCAAGGCACCCGCAGATGTTTCTCTATCTGGAACAAGGAGAAAATATCTGCTGCAAACTCCACATAGGCGTCAGGAAGGGCATCAGGAAGTAAATGCTCAGCTCCAACTCCACCCTGATAAGAGGAATTACAGGATCATAAAAGAGGGAAAAAATCAGTACAAAAAATTAAAATAATATTTTGCCCTGCAAGTTAGAAAATGCAAGATTGACTTTTTAAGGCTTTGAAGCATGCTCTTAGTAATTTATTGTTTGCATCACACAAAATTTTGTCCTATCTCCTCCTCCTCCTCCTCCTCCTCCTCCTCCTCCTCTTCTTCTTCTTCTTCTTCTTCTTCTTCTTCTTCTTCTTCTTCTTCTTCTTCTTCTTCTCCTCCTCCTCCTCCTCTTCCTCCTCCTCCTCCTCCTCCTCCTCCTCCTCCTCCTTCTTCTTCTCCTCCTCCTCCTCCGCCTCTGCCTCCTCCTCCTTCTCCTTCTCCTTCTCCTCCTTCTCCTCCTCCTCCTTCTTCTTCTCCTCCTCCTCCTCTTATCCTTTCAATCATGCCTGCCTCTTAGGTTTCTCCACATCTTCCAATCCTGCACCATTTCCTTGACTTGTTTTATGTTCTGGGGGTTGGTCAGCTTTGATGACAAAACATCTCTAAATGATTTTGTCCTGATTAATATGCAACAATTCTTCACTTACTTGAAGATGGATGGGATCTTCCCACCACCACCACCCAGACTACATATTCCCAACTAGACCTTCCAAACTCTTGATTGCTCAGCACTGACCAGGACATTTTGTCAACATTTCTCCTAAAATCCAGCAATGAGAACCCAACCTAGTATTCCAGATATGTTCAGTTCTCTTTGCTTAACAATAAAATAATTCTGTTTCTACAGTCGGATACTGCATTCTTTGATGGTCTGTGTGTATTTGCTTTTGCACAATGTTGACTCACTTTCACTTATCATGATTCACAGAGATTCCCGGTGTCTTTTGGGCAGCAGCTCAGAATTAACTTCTTGTCAGAATCCATTTATATCATATTCATAAATGGAATGTTTCAAACATTATTCCATGGATTCTGCCATCTCCCGAAGAGAAGAGAATAGATGTGTATTGAACCGGTATTAGGCATTTCAAAGGAAAGGAGAAGCCTTTTGAACTGGGGAAACAAAAGGGGGGCTAGCATCTGGCTTGTGTTATGGAAGAGAGCAATAAACATGAAGGGTCCTAAGTTCATTCTTCCCACGAGAGGGATGATACAAGATAAAGGATGGGGGACTGACCAAATGGGGTTAAGGGGGGTTAAACCGGGAACTCTTTATAAGGGTTTACTTCGTGGAATAATATTAAGTCCTGTCTCGTTTCCTACAACCAAGCATGTCATAGTAAAGATTCTTTTTGGAATAGATTTGACTCCAAGAATTTTGTCTTCCTAAGACGTGGTTTGGGGTGGGTCCTGACACTTCTGCAATTCTTCTGCTCACCCTAAAAGGTTATTCTACCCATGGGCACCCAGTAGAGAAGTGAAGCTGCAGATTAAAGCACCAGGCAACACAAATTGCAAAACACAGACAAGAAGCAACCTTTAGATTATTTGTATTCTGTGCAGAAGTGTAAACTGATTTACAGTTCCTGGCAGAGCCAGATTAATTTTTATTACATGAACCGAGATCCTAAAATCCTATTAACCTCAGAGGCAGGATAACTGCTCATAATTTGTGAAAAATAGAATTTTTCAAAGTAACCTTACCGCAAGTTGATTTTTTTTTCAGCTACTGCAAAATAAACTCTGGCATTAGGAAATGAACTTTTTCCCAACATTTAATTTCAAACTGCATATCCTGGACCCATTTTGCTAATGTAGAAAATCTGAAGGCTAGTTTAGATCACTGGCATCAATGTGTCTTTACTCTTTTTGGAGACATTGAATTGAACTGGAATTTTGACAAGTTACAAAGATGTAGATGGCTGCCATGGTGGTGGAAAAAAAATACCATACTCCAGAATCTAAATGCAAACTAGAATTCTAAATCCAAAGGGCCAGATCCATGATAAGTACAGTACCTTCCACAAAGCAGAACAACCATCTCATCCAGTGCTAACCCAGAAAATATTAAGCTGATCAATGATCATCTTCCTCTGTCTTCCTCTTGTTCTGGAGACCTCTCTTAAAAAATGGATATTGATAAGACTGAGTGAGTCCAGAGATGGGCAATAAAAACAGTGTGAGGTCTGAGGGACAAAACATATCAGGAGAGATTGGCAGAACTGAATCTGTACAGCCCGGAAGGCAGAAGGGGAAGGGGAGGGGAACATGATTGAAACTATAAATATGTATGAATGATTTGAGGCCTTTGAACTATGGTGCTGGAGAAGACTCTTGCGAGTCCCTTGAACTGCAAGGCGTTCAAACCAGTCAGTCCTAGAGGAGGTCAACCCTGACTGCTCTTTAGAAGGCCAGATCCTGAAGTTGAAACTCAAATACTTTGGCCACCTAATGAGAAGGAAGGACTCACTGGAGAAGAGCCTAATGCTAGGAAAGGTGGAGGGCAAGAGAAGAAGGGGACGACAGAGAATGAGGTGGCTGGATGGAGTCACTGAAGCAGGAGGCGTGAGCTTAAATGGACTCCAGAAGATGGTAGAGGACAGGAAGGCCTGGAGGAATGTTGTCCATGGGGTCATGATGGGTCGGACATGACTTCACAACTAACAACACAAAGTTCCAGAAGGCAGTATTTTCAATATTGTTCTTGTTGTTGTTAGTTGCGAAGTCGTGTCCGACCCAATACGACCCCATGGACAACATTCATCCAGGCTCTTCTCCAGTGAGTCCTTCCTTCTCATTAGGTGGCCAAAGTATTTGAGTTTCAACTTCAGCATCTGGCCTTCTAAAGAGCAGTCAGGGTTGATCTCCTTTAGGACTGACCGGTTTGATCGCCTTGCCGTCCCAAGGGACTCGCAGGAGTCTTCTCCAGCACCATAGTTCAAAGGCTTCAATTCTTTGGCGCTCGGCCTTTCTTATGGTCCAACTTACACAGCCATACATTGCAACTGGGAAGACCATAGCCTTGACTATACGCACTTTTGTTGACAGGGTGATGTCTCTGCTTTTTAGTGTGCTGTCTAGATTTGCCATGGCTTTCCTCCCCAGGAGCAAGCGTCTTTTAATTTCTTGGCTGCAGTCCCCATCTGCGGTGATCTTGGAGCCCAGGAAAATAAAACCTGTCACTACCTCCATTTCTTCCCCATCTATTTGCCAGGAACTGAGAGGGCCGGATGCCATGATCTTGGTTTTCTTAATTTTCAATATTAAGCAAATATCAAGAACAGGAGGGAAGTTCAAAACTAATATTAGAAAGTATTACTTCATCTAACAAAGAAACAATTTTTTTTTAAAAAAATAATATATTAAAAAATGATAAGAGCAGGCAGTCTTAGTGGACCATTAGGCCTTTTACTGCCATGATTTTTCTATTTCTGTTTCGATATTTCTAACTGCTAAGCAAGGTCCTTCAAACTAGACATATAAGTAAATCTAAATACTGTGTGAAAGAGGGAAAATTTCCAAGTTTCCTTCTTTTTATATTAATTCCTCTTTAAATTTGCCATCTCAAAAGGGATGACATGCTCCCCACTTCTAGGAATTAAACTAATAAGACATAAGCTGGTTTCTCAGCATAGAAATGAATTGAACCCTGCTAATAAATAGAAGTGACACACTCTTTGTTTAAGGTAATTTAAATAAATGTCACACAAATCAAACTATAAATTCATGTAGTATTCCCTACGGAACGGGATTTCAATAAAGATGTTGGCATAAATCAGTCTTTTTGCTGATGTACATGAGCCCCCTTCAGGGGAAAAAAAAGGATCAGCAAAAAAGAAAATCTAAAAAAAAATGCTTGAACGATTCTTAGTGAGATGGAACAGGACTAGCATCCAAGAACATCAGCAAATGATCACATTTGCCCCACTATTAGGGACTTTGTAAAGTTGCATTTTAAACATGCCGCCCGGTCTCTTCAACTGCTAATATCATGCGACAGCATAAATAGGAAGGTTATTAATATTTTAAAAAATCTAATTTTCTCTACAATTACAGTGGTAATGAATTTTGATATGACTTAGGTGCCGCCAAGACCTGATTATGACATCTTTAATGCTGAACAATCAGATGGCTGATGGGAAACATTTTAAGTCCGAAGCAGTTGGTTTGCAAGTCCTGCTGTTCATAGATAAACCTCATCTTCCCCTATTCTTTTTCTACAGCCTTCCAGTGCATGGGTTATAGATAAAATGTACTGATAAGGGGAACACCAAATTGTGTGCATAATCTTGACTAAGAATTTGACTGCATATCAAGTTAAGAAACAAACTTAAGACATTTTGTTTTATTTATTCCATTTGTTCCTCTACGCAGTCAACAGAAACCCAATGCAAGAATACACAATTGTTCCCAAAATATATATACAGAAATAAAAGTCCCAAAATAGAGAAAGACCAGCTTGGTATAGTGGTTAAAGTACTAGATTAGAAGCTTAGGGAAACAGGAAGTCTAGTTCTGCCTTAGGCATTAAGCTAACTGGATGACTTTGGGATATTCACTCTCAGCCTTGGGAAAAGTTACTAGAAAGTCAGCAGTCAAGAAAACTGTACTGGACTTATTCCTGGAGTCAACAGGAGTTAGAATTGACTCAATGGGCCATAAAGATAAGATAAGATAAGATAAGATAAGATAAGATAAGATAAGATAAGATAAGATAAGATAAGATAAGATAAGATAAGATAAGGTAAGGTAAGGTAAGGTAAGGTAAGGTAAGGTAAGGTAAGGTAAGGTAAGGTAAGGTAAGGTAAGGTAAGGTAAGGTAAGGTAAGGTAAGGTAAGGTAAGGTAAGGTAAGGTAAGGTAAGGTAAGGTAAGGTAAGGTAAAGCAAGGCAAGGCAAGGCAAGGCAAGGCAAGAGAAGGCAACAGAAGGCAAGGCAAGAGAAGAGAAGAAAGAGAAGAGAAGAGAAGAGAAGAGAAGAGAAGAGAAGAAAGAGAAGAGAAGAGAAGAGAAGAGAAGAGAAGAGAAGAGAAGAGAAGAGAAGAGAAGAGAAGAGAAGAGAAGAGAAGAGAAGAGAAGAGAACAGAAGGGAAGGGAAGGGAAGGGAAGGGAAGGGAAGGGAAGGCAAGGCAAGAGAAGAGAAGAGAAGAGAAGAGAAGAGAAGAGAAGAGAAGAGAAGAGAAGAGAAGAGAAGAGAAGAGAAGAGAAGAAAAGAGAAGAGAACAGAAGGGAAGGGAAGGGAAGGGAAGGGAAGGGAAGGCAAGGCAAGGCAAGAGAAGAGAAGAGAAGAGAAGAGAAGAGAAGGGAAGGGAAGGGAAGGGAAGGGAAGGGAAGGGAAGAGAAGAGAAGAGAAGAGAAGAGAAGAGAAGAGAAGAGAAGAGAAGAGAAGAGAAGAGAAGAGAAGAGAAGAGAAGAGAAGAGAAGAGAAGAGAAGAGAAGGCAACACAAGGCAAGGCAAGGCAAGACAAGATAAGATAACCTTTATTCTTTTTTTTTTACTGTGGGCACAACAGCACACATCAAAAATATAATTTAGCTGCCTGCTCTCAAAGTGGAACACATACATGACACACACCTAACCATACTATGTAAACATATGTATAGACCCACACCTCTACATATACATAACAAATAAATATTAAACACTGTCCATCTTGAATATATAATGGAAGGAGGAAGCTTGAGAGTTCGCAAGGTTGATACTGTATGAAACAAAGCTGTTTCTGAATCTGGATGTTCTGCTTCAGATACCACGAAGCCCCCTCCTCCCAGAAGGTAACAAGGAAAACAGGTTGTGGATGAGTAGTGTCCCAGATAATCTTACAGACCCTGCTCAAGCAACGCTTCTGTGCTATGTCCTGGATGGGAGGGAGGGAACTGCCAATGATCTTTTCTGCCGTCCTCACCACTCTCTGCACTGCCTTCCTGTCTAAAGCAGTGATGCTTCCAAACTAGACTGTGATGCTGTATGACAAGATGCTTATCTACCCTTATTATTTAACCATGAAATGGATCTTTAACCTATCAAAAAGATTCTGTCAGTTGCTTTTTTCCGCTTCTTTAATAAATACCTGCTGTATCTAAGAAAATTACTATTATTTTCCTTGCCAGTTCTATACAAATAAAGGTAAAGGTTCCCCCGCACTTGCATGCTAGTCATTTCCAACTCTAGGGGCTGGTGCTCATCTCCATTTCAAAGCCGAAGAGCCAGCGCTTGTCCGAGGACGTCTCCGTGGTCATGTGGCTGGCATGACTAGATGCCAAAGGTGCACAGAATGCTGTTACCTTCCCACCGTAGTGGTCCCTATTTTTCTACTTGCATTTTTACGTGCTTTCGAACTGCTAGTTTGGCAGAAGCTGGGACGAGTAACAGGCGCTCACTCTGTTACGCGGCACTTGGGATTCGACTCGCCAAACTGCCGACTTTCTGATCGACAAGCTCAGCGTCCTAACCCACTGAGCCACCGCGTCCCTGTACAAATAAAACATTACAATAATATTCCTTCTAATATGGAACACGACTGGTTTGAAACCATATTTCTCATACTGAAATGTTTTTTGTGTCAATCAGCAGTGAGAATGTGTTTCCGGATGTTTCTAGCAGAACTCTTTTTTAAAAAATGATACTTTTGGAACAACTCAAGGGTGGGTCCTCAACTTATGACCCCAGTTGGGAAGAGAATTTCCACTGCTAAACAAGGCGTCTGTTAACGGAGTCAAATCTGATTTTGCTATCTTTTTGGCCATGTTTGTTAAGCGAATTGAAGCGGATCTTAAGTAAATCATTAAGAGTCTTTAAGAGAATGAGCTTTCCTCATTGACTTTGCTTCTAGAAAGCCAGCAGGGAAGGTCACAAACGGCTATCACATTACCCCAGGATTCTGCACCTGGGGCAAAGGCACACCAGTTGCCAAGGACCAGGGTTTTGATCACCTGATTGTGAGGAGGCTGTGATGGTGTGTGCACAGACAAACAGCCTAAGATGGTTAAATAATTCCATTGGTTTCAAAAGTGAATAGAATTTAGCCCGTTTGTACTCACTGAAGTTCTGCACCAATGTAGAATAGAATAGAATAGAATAGAATAGAATAGAATAGAATAGAATAGAATAGAATAGAATAGAATAGAATAGAATAGAATAGAATAGAATAGAATAGAATAGAATAGAATAGAATAGAATAGAGTTGGAAGGGACCTTGGAGGTCTTCTAGTCCAACCCTCTGCTAAGGCAGGAAACCCTATACCATTTCAGACAAATGGTACTCCAATCTCTTCTTAAAAATTCCAGTGTTGGAGCATTCACAACTTGTGGAGGCAGGTTGTTCCACTGATTAATTGTTCTGTCAGAAAATTTCTCCTTAGTTCCAGGTTGCTTCTCTCCTTGATTAGTTTCCATCCTTTGCTTCTTGTCCTGCCTTCAGGTGCTTTGGAGAATAGTTTGACCCCCTCTTCTTTGTGGCAGCCCCTGAGATATTGGAACACTGCTATCATATCCCCCCTTGTCCTCATCTTCACTAAACTAGACATCCCCAATTCCAGCAACCGTTCCTTATATGGCAAGACAGTTAAAAAGCAATGCCTATATTATTTCTTCTTGAAATTTCTAGTGTGCAGCTCAAAACTGCATACAAGAAAAATTTATATGAGAACAAATAAATCTAATACATTCCTGCTAGTATTTTAGCTGTATATTTCCAATCTATAGTTTTAATCCAAACCAAAATGAATCCATTCTAAATGGCTTGGTTTTGTCATTGTTATTGCTACCTTTGCTTTCTATATACACAGCGACTATCTTTGACTATGAATAGGACACAGAGAAGGTTATACATAAAATGTATCACATCCCCATTATTTATATTTAATTGCAATTTCTTTCTGCACCCAGAGTTTGGTTAATTCCTTTAATCCTAAATTAATGCACAAATCTCTATGAGGACATTTATAAAAAAACAGTCATGTGGACTGAATATAAATAAAGCTATTTTTTATAAATAGCATCCTTCCTTAAAATCAGATTTGAGGAATAGCAAGTTGTGTGTTGACGGCAAGAGAAGAAGGGGACGACAGAGAATGAGGTGGCTGGATGGAGTCACTGAAGCAGCAGGCATAAGTTGGAAGTCACTAACTAGTCCAGGGGTCTTCAAACTTGGCCCTTTTATGGCTTGTGGACTTCAACTCCCAGAATTCCTCAGCCAGGCATGCTGGCTGAGGAATTCTGGGAGCTGAAGTCCACAAGTCGTAAAAGGGCCAAGTTTGAAGACCCCTGAATTAGTCTATGGCTGATGGATAGATGTCAAGGTTGAATTGCTAAAATGCCTGCTAACATCTATTGCTACTCAACACGCCATAGAAGTGGGTGGGGGAGGAGTAGGAACCATAGGAAGGAAGCGGGAATCCAAGAAGCCATGACACGTGTGCTCAGTAAAGTTTTATCTTTTGTGGCATTCCAAAGCCTTGAAGATTCCTTGATTTGGAGCTCGCTAGTCAGACGGTTGACATCAGATTGGATTCAACTTCCCATTCCAATGAGGAAAACGCGTCTATATTTTTGTTTATGTCCCTCTTGTTAAAGCAAGTAAGACAGAGGTGTATTTTCCTACTGATTCTAATCTGCAGTTCCCGGGTACTATGTCTGTTAAAACTCATTCTCACAGTGAGGGTGGCATTGTTCAGCAACTTAAAGATAAGGGAGAAATTTTTATTTTGCTGACAAAGCTTCTGATGAAGTATGAGCAATTTTATATAGGAAATTAGATTTCACTACTTAATTAAAGCAGAGCCTTTCACTTTGTGTAAACCAGGGTTCAAAACATTGTATGTTCAGAGGCCAAACAAGCCTCTCATTCATTACACACTTGTAGTTCACATATAAATAGCCTGACATATTAAAGGGGGGAAAGGATGATTTAGGAAATTACTAATCAATCTGACTTCTGGGGAAGAAGACTTGTTTAATAAGTGAAACTGCTCTTACAATCCGGTATTAGAAATAAGCGGGCCTTTGATGGAAAGCATAACACATACATGTTTGACGAGAGGCGTACACATTTAATTCAAATTTAAAAACAAACCTTTATTAAATGGTGTCTTTTTTAATGTCGGCTCATGGACCAAAATAGCATTTAAGGTACTTTGATTAGTTTTCAGACAAATCTTTTCCATGCAAAATTCTGTTGCGGATAAATCTCTAAATCTCAGGATAGCTATACACTTGGCAGCTTCTTCTGTAGAAAACTTTATGGGAAAAATTCAGCTTATTTAGGACGAGGGTCAACCTACATATTACCAAATGATGTGGGGAACAATATGACCTAGAAAAAGAAAAACCACTTTCTGACTGTAAATGCCCCTGTGGGAATAAATTGTGTTAGGAAACTGCATTCTATCCCTGTTGTAGCTGGACAAACTTGTATGTATTTTCCGTGGTGCGGGGGAAAAAAATATCTAGGTTTCCACACAATGTGAACAAAGCCATCATTTGCATTTGTTTATTTTGTCATGCCTGAATTTTAGCTTTGTTTCAGCAGGAAACTTATAAACAATGTATAGAAATAGATTATACAATGATAACAACTTATTTTAAAGGCCAAAATAATCCAAAAGGGATGTAAAAGTAGCTCAGAGAGACACCCACCTAATTCACGTGAGTGTATAAAGGGGAAGAGGTAAAGCACACAAACCAACTTGCAAAACTCAGTAAGCCAATCCTAATGATAATAGTGTTAGTCTCCCTTAATTCTTCATTTGATCTATAGATTAGGAAGAAAAGTATATATATATATATATATATATATATATATATATATATATATATATATATATATATATATATATATATATATATATATATATATATATATATATATATATATATATATATATATATATATAAAATAAAGGGAACACAAGATAAGACATCCTACTATTAAATACAGTACATTGTGTTGTTTAAGTGTTCCCTTTATTTTTTTGATATATATATATGTGTGTGTGTGTGTGTGTGTATATATATATGGAGAGAGAGAGAGTGAGTAAGCATAAAAAAGAGAAAATGTATATATATATATATATATATATATATATATATATATATATATATATGCAAATTATTCAAATTGCTAATAAAGAATTTTGGGAGGCTGAGATGATCATTTCGAACTCTTTATGTTCTCATCAGTCAGTCATACCCTTTATCTGAGATTCGAACCTGGGCTGATTATATATTAGGCAGTTGTTTTAACTTCCTGAGCCACAGGTTCTTTCTCTCTTTTATTAGCTAGAAGGCAAGGCAAATGTGTGTTAAGTATATATATATATATTGTCTGAATGAAAAATTAAGCTAGATCAATCCCCACTGAATGAATGAATGAATGAATGAATGAATGAATGAATGAATGAATGTGTCAGTGCTGTTAGCATTGGATGTTTTTGCTTTGACAACAGATGGAGATGCAACCATTTTCTTCTTATGTTTTACTCTTAAGAGTTAGAGTTAGATGATGCTGTGGGGCAGAGGAATGTGCATGAGAGTTTAGCTAGACATAATAACACTGAACCTAGTGTGAGAACCAAGGTTATTGAAATAAGAGATGATAAGAATTGGCAAGCTGGAGAACTGGAGGGGAAGCCTGCATTTCAAACTAGTTGGAGAATGTGATTTATGACTCTTAATTGGATGAGAGAATTGTGCTTTGATACTATGTGCTCAGGGCAGGGGAATTCAGTTTTTAGCTTTGATTATGTTAGTGCCAATGCTATGCTACTCAAATAAAGATTCTTTGAGGTAAACAATGCTTCAAAGTTCTTTGAAGAGTTTCATCTGTCAGAACCATGACAGAATGAATGAATGAATGATGGAATGAATGAATGAATGAATGAATGAATGAATGAATGAATGAATGAATAAAATAGGGACATAAAGAAAATGTAGACACTCCTTAGGGAAGACTGAAAGGAATTATGTTACAAAATGCCCCCTGAAGTGGGTAGCATTATGTCAATGGTAATATGAAAAAGGACACTTGGGGGCATGTTCAAGGGAAAGGAGCTATAACAGGGGTCTTCAAACTTGGCCCTTTTATGACTTGTGGACTTCAACTCCCAGAATTCCTCAGCCACCTCATAAAGGTCCAAGTTTGAAGACCCCTGCTATAAGGAAATAAAAAATGAGGAATTATAATGTACAATGTGGATAGAGTGAAAGAGAGTCCAACGGATGGTAAAAAGATCCAGAGAAGATCCAGAGTGATTCTCCTGGGTATAAATTGTTCTACAGGCTAGACCAGGGGTAGGCAACCTCGGCTCTTTTATGACTCATGGACTTCAACTCCCAGAATTCCTGAGTCAGCTATGCTGACTCAGGAATTCTGGGAGTTGAAGTCCATGAGTCATAAAAGAGCCAAGGTTGCCTACCCCTGAGCTAGACGAAGAGGCCAAAACAAGGAACTCACAGCCATGATTTGTGATAAAACTGAAGGGATTTGATGGAAATGATGGTTTTGTTTATATTCTTATGGCTGCCCATCTCACTGCATTTTCTGGATTTCCAGTTCATAAATCGCAACAATGACCTCAAGCCTATTCTCTAAATATTATTGCCCAAGAAAAGAAAATGTGAGGAAACAATTTACAGATGTGATAGAAGCCAGGATGTTTCACAAGAACAGAAAGCTATGATGAGGTATAAATGAACAGTGTTGATATAAACTAAATTTAGCTGTTTGCTTCTCTCTTTTTTTTTAACACAGCCATTGTCTGTGTTATGTGTAACACTTCTTCTCCCCCAAGAATGATGGGTAGGTATAAACATTGCAGATGATGTTTTCTACTAACCATGACTTCCTAGCCTTTATTTAGAAAATTGTGATTTTTCAGCTTTGCAATGGTTCCTAGAAAAAGGGCTATGCTTCAGTCTGAATTAACTCATTCAAATCAAGACAGCATCTCAATTAGGCTTAAATAGATTGATAGCCCCAGTGGTTAAGATTAGACTAGTCTAGTTACAAGAAGGACCAGGGATGACATGATAGCAGTGTTCCAATATTTGAGGGTCTGCCACAAAGAAAAGGGGGTCTCCAAAGCAGCAGAAGGCAGGACAAGAAGTAACGGATAGAAACTAATCAAGGAGAGAAACAGCCTAGAACTAAGGAGAAATTTCCTGACAGTGAGAAGAATTAATCAGTAGAACGACTTGCCTCCAGAAGCTGTGGGTGCTCCATCACTGGAGGTTTTTAAAGAAGAGATTGAACAAGCTTTTTGAATGAAATGGTATAGGGTCTCCTGCATGAGCACGGGTGTGTGTGGGTGGGCTGAAAGACCTCCAGTGTCCCTTCCAACTGTGTTAGTCTGTTCTGTTATTCTTTCTATGATTATGTGTATCCATCCCATCAAGTCCCTCAAAGGTCCAAAATGGTACAAGATCTCTTGCCATGAGCAGGGGGTTGGACTAGATGACCTCCAAGATCCCTTATAATAATAATAATAATAATAATAATAATAATAATAATAATAATAATAATAATAATAATAATAATAATAATAATAATAATAATAATAAAGTTGGAAATGACATTGGGGGTCATCTAGTCCAACCCCCTGCTCAGTCAGGAAACCCTATACCATTTCAGACAAATGGCTGTCCACTCTCTTCTTAAAAACTTCCAGTGTTGGAGCATTCACCACTTCTGGAGGCAGGTTGTTCCACTGATTAATTGTTCTAATTGTCAGAAAATTTCTCCTGAGTTCCAGGTTGCTTCTCTCCTTGATTAGTTTCCATCCATTGCTTCTTGTCCTGCCTTCAGGTACTTTGGAGAATAGCTTGACTCCCTCTTCTTTGGGGCAGCCCCTGAGTTATTGGAAGACTGCTATCATGTCATTCCTAGTCCTTCTCTTCATTAGACTAGACACACCCAATTCCAGCAACCGTTCCTTATATGTTTTAGCCTCCATTCCCCTAATCATCTTTGTTGCTCTTCTCTGTACCCTTTCTAGAGTCTCAACATGTTTTTTACATCATGGTGACCAAAACTGGATGCAGGATTCAAAGTATGGCCTTACCAAGGCATTGTAAAGTGGTATCAACACTTCACGTGATCTTGATTCCCATCCCTCTTTAACATTGTCAGAACCCAAAAACCAAGAATGACATGGGAAATTACTTAAGAGTAGTTTCCTTTATTGTTCTTCACATATAGACAGAATCTTGCTAGACTAAAGCACAACTATAGATACACTCTGAGAAAAACTAGGGAGGAACCGTGTTTAACCCTCTTTCTCCTGACCAAACTTTCCAAGCTCTTTTGCCTCTTTGCCCTCCTATAGTGGCCCCTCCCTCCTGGGAATCCAGACTACATTCCACTACAAAATTTTCTGTTGAGGCTCTTCTCCAGATCTCCACAGATGAGGAGAGAGGAGGAGATGAAATGTGTTTCTTTTCCCCCCTAAAAGACAGTTGTTTATGTTTATTGAATTTATGTTTATTGAATTTATATACCGCCCTTTTCCCATAGGATTCAGGGCGGTTTACAAAGTATTTAAAAACATCAATACAATACAAAAGTTAAAAACAGTTAAAATAATTAAATTTAATCCCTGAACAAATATAAAACCCCATTTAAAAACTCTCAGCCTGGGCCGGAAAGCTCAAAGAGCCAGGTCTTCAGGTCCCGGCAGAATGACCAAAGGTCGGGGGCAGTCCTAAGCTCCACGGGCAGCTGGATCCAGAGGGCAGGCGCACCCACTGAGAAGGCCCTCCCCCTGGGTGTTATCCGCCAGCAGTCTTTTACCGGCGGCACCCTGAGAAGGCCCTCCATGTGGGAGCGCACAGGATGAAGGGAACTTGATGCCGGCAGCAGGTGTTCCCTTAAATATCCCGGACCCAAGCCATTTAGGGCTTTATAGGTCATTACCAGCACCTTGAATCTCACCCGGAGGGCAACCGGAAGCCAATGCAGCTCGCAGAGTAGAGGTGTTACATGGGAGTATCGGGAAAACCCCATCACAACTTGCGCAGCAGCATTCTGCACCAGCTGAAGCCTCCGAGTGGTCCTCAAGGGCAGCCCCATATAGAGAGCATTGCAGTAGTCTAAACGGGAGGTCATGAGCACATGGGTGACTGTGTGTAATTTAATTTTAATTTAATTTAATTTAATAACATTTATATACCGCCCTTCTCCCTGAGGACTCAGGGCGGTTCACAGGGCAGAATAAAATAGCAAATACAAACATTAAAAAAGATTAAACAATTGCCCTAGTTAAGAACAATAGAAATGCAGTGCTAAAAACCCCAAGAAAAATTAAAAGACCAAAGATAAAACAACCCCAGCAATCCCCATCAGGCTAGGCCAGCTTGTACAAACAGAAATGTCTTAAGATCGCGACGAAAGGAGCGAAGATCGGGCGCCATCCGGAGCTCTACCGGTAGCTGATTCCACAGCTCCGGAGCACCCACAGAGAAGGATCTCCCCCTGGGGGCCACCAATCGACATTCTCTGATCGGTGGCACCCTGAGGAGGCCCTCTCTGTGGGAACGCACAGGGCGCAGGGAGCTTGATGCCGGCAGCAGATGTTCCCTGAGGTACTCCGGCCCCATGCCATGGAGTGCTTTGAACACCGTTACCAGTACCTTGAATCTCACCCGGAAGACAACTGGCAACCAATGCAGCTCACGAAGCAGAGGTGTAACGTGGGAGTATCGGGAGACTCCCAACACCACTCTCGCGGCTGCATTCTGTACCAGTTGGAGCTTCCGGGTGGTCCTCAAGGGCAGCCCCATGTAGAGAGCGTTGCAGTAGTCCAGACGAGAGGACACGAGCGCATGAGTGACCGTGCATAGATCATCCCGGCTAAGATAGGGCCGCAACTGACGCACCAGGCGAACCTGTGCGAAGGCCCCCCTAGTCACAGCTCCTATATGGTCTTCCAAGGTGAGCCGTGAATCTAGGAGGACCCCCAAGTTGCGAGCCCTATCTACGGGGGGTAATAGTTCACCCCCCATAACCAGAGGTGGAATGTCCGAATAAACCCGGGATGAAGGAATGCAAAGCCACTCAGTCTTGTCGGGGTTGAGTTGGAGTCTGTTCCTCCCCATCCAGACCCGAACCGCCTCCAGGCAACGGGACATCACGTTGAGGGCATCACTGGGGTGGTTTGGGGTCGAAAAGAAAAGTTGGGTATCATCAGCATACTGATGATACCCAACTCCAAAGCCACGAATGATCTCACCCAGCGGCTTCATGTAGATGTTGAACAGGAGAGGCGAGAGGACCGACCCCTGAGGAACTCCACAAATGAGAGACCTCGCGGTCGACCTCTGCCCCCCTGCCAACACCGACTGCGAACGTCCCAAGAGATAGGAGGAGAACCACTGTAAAACTGTGCCTCCCACTCCCAATCCCCTGAGACGCCGCAGCAAGATACCATGGTCGATGGTATCGAAAGCCGCCGAGAGGTCTAATAGGACTAGGACAGAGGAATGCCCCCTGTCCCGAGCCCTCCAGAGATCATTCACCAGCGCGACCAATGCCGTCTCCGTGCTGTGCCCGGGCCTGAAACCCGATTGGTACGGGTCTAGATAATCCGCTTCATCCAGGACCAGAGGGAGCTGATGCGCCACCACACTCTCAACAACCTTCGCAAGAAAGCGAAGGTTGGAGACAGGATGAAAGTTGTTCAATACAGCCGGGTCCAGGGCAGGCTTCTTGAGGAGAGGCCTCACCACCGCCTCCTTCAAGACGGCGGGGAAGATACCCTCACTCAAAGAAGCCGATATAACTGCCTGGAACCAGCTGCGTGTCCTCTCCCGGGCTGCATAAACCAGCCAGGAAGGGCACGGGTCCAGTAAACATGTGGTGGTGCTCAGCCTCCCCATGATCCTGTCCACTTCCTCCGGAGTCACAGAATCAAACTCCTCCCAGGTGATATCGACAAGACCACCCGTGTCCTGATCGTCAGACTCTGCCCAGTCAGAGTCCAGACCGGTCCGAATCCGAGCGATTTTGTCCGACAGATGTTGGTTAAACTCCTCGGCACGTCCCTGCAAGGGATCCTCCCTCACCTCCTGATTTAGGAGGGAGCGAGTCACCCTAAACAGGGCAGCCGGGCGATTATCTGCGGACGCAATAAGGGTGGCGAAGTGGTTGGACCTCGCCTCCCTAATTGCAGCGAGATAAGACCTAATGTAGGCTCTTAGTCGCAATCGGTCGGGTTCGGATCGGCTGGACCTCCAACCGCTCTCTAGGCCCCGTCTCCGACGCTTCATCTCCCGGAGCTCCGCAGAGAACCATGGAGCTCGACGGGATCTGCACCGGGTCAGGGGCCCCAGGGGTACAACTCGGTCAAGGGCCTCAGTGGCCGTCCTTTCCCAGGCTTCCACTAAGGCCTCGGCCAAGCTGTGAGCAAGGGAGGCAGGTGGGGACCCCAGCGCCGCCTGGAACCTCTGGGGATCCATTAAGCGTCTGGGGCGGTACCATTTGAGTGGTTCCAAACACCCACGGCGGGGGGTGGCAAAACGGAAGACCAGCCGCAGGAGATGATGATCGGTCCATGACAGGGGCATGACAATTGGAGAGCCCCCACCAAGATCATCTAACCACCGTCCAGACAAGAAAACAAGGTCAAGGGTGTGGCCTCCCTCATGAGTCGGTCCCGAAATTACTTGCGTCAGGTCCATGGCCGTCATGGAAGCCATGAACTCCCGAGCCAACTCAGATGATCCTCCCAGAGATGGTAAGTTGAAGTCCCCCAAAACTATAAGTTTCGGGAACTCAACCACCAGCCCAGAGAGGGCATCGAGCAGCTCAGGCAGGGCTGCTGCTGCGTGACTAGGCGAAAGGTACACCAGCAGCAAGCCCAACTGCGCACCAGGGCCGCATCTCAAAAAGAGAGACTCACACCCGACTATCTGGGGAACGGTGGCCTCCCGCGGACACAAGGTCTCCCTCATAACAACAGCCACTCCCCCACCCCTACCCTGAGCCCGAGGCCGGTGCAGCACCCGGAAACCTGGTGGGCAAAGATCAACCAGAGGAACACCGCCCTCTGGGCCCAACCAGGTTTCCGTGATGCAAGCCAGGTCAGCCTGCTCACCCTCGACCAAGTCTCGGACGAGAGGGGCCTTGTTAACGACCGACCTGGCATCTCGGTCCAGATAGGGTTGCAACTGGCGCACCAGGCGAACCTGGGCAAAAGCCCCTCTGGTCATGGCTCCTATGTGATCTTCAAAATTGTTGTTGTTGTTGTTTCCTTTCTTCATGTATGGAATATCTTCAGATAAATTTTTGACTAGCATCTACATTAGAATAACTTCAGCTTCAGGTGAAGACCATTCTATTTTTCCAGGCTTTTAGAAATGGCTTTTTAATTATATGTTGACAGTATTGTCATTTGTATTGCTTCAGAGTTTGACTGACGTCAAGCTAGACCTGCGGCCTAGTTTGCATCATGTTTGCGTTTTATCTGATTTTAATTTATTTATTTTTACTCACATCATGTCTTTCAGTGTGTTTTATTATAAACTGCTCAGAGAGCTTTAGCTGTTGGGCAGTTAAAAGAAATTAAGTAGGAAGTGAATAAATAATGAACCTTAGTTACCAGCCATTATCTCCACTCCATTCCATTCCATTCCATTCCATTCTCCTTTCTCCTTCCTAGATAATGTCTTGATTATTTTTAAGGCCATTTCACCAGCCCATCTGTAGCCCCTCCTCTCTCCCCAATGAAAATCACTGTCGTCAGCCAAACTGGCACAAACTAGTATAAAGTATTTGTCTGAGGTCTTCACCAATGTATAAATACTTAGAACAGCCAATAGAAATAACCGTGAGCTAACATCACCTATTGCAGAAACATGGAAGATACAATGATTGATGTTACTGGAAACTATGGAGAAGCTAAGGAAATACACCGCATGCACTTTTCTAATATCAGTGCTGCGAACCGTTAATTTTCATTAAATTGAATGAACAATAGGAACTCAATATTCCGAATACGCTCACTGATGGTTAAATTGGAAAGGTGGGTAGGAAAAGGCATAGTACGTTTAGAGGAGGAAGGCTTAGTTTAAAGCATTTCAGAAACCTTGACTCGATTTTGATACCAGTCTCTGAAAGCAATGATGCATGAACCAATCTTCATTTTGGAGATTTCACAAAAAAGGACTGAAAAGTACTGTACATTATCAAAATGTGGAGTTCTAAAGCAGACCGAAAGACACAGGGGACTGAAAAATGGATGTCAATGGGTCGAGCAAAGGTTTGAAATTCTATTTCAAATTCTGTTTACAGAAGATCAATTTATCCTTCCCAAAAAGAAATTTCAGTAAAGACAAAGATCATGATTGTAACTATCCACGTATATTTCTGTAGTTACAACAAGAAGATAGGGATCTTCTGAATTCAATTTGATGGTTTCTTTTCAATTTTATCATGCATTAACACTGCTTAGATTGAAATAGAAAAATATTGGCAAGAGACCAGGCCAAGCTCTTCAAGGTAGGAAGTTTATTTGCGCAGGTCCAGACTGCACTTGGCATGAAAGGGTCTGGACCCCGAAAGATCCACATCAACATAAATTTATACAGTTACATTCATCTGGTATTCATATGTCATATTATAGGCGTTACAGAGGGAGGAATAATATATGGTAATATAAGTAATGTCATATAGAGAAGTGAAATAAGCCACGTACACTTAAACAACAAAAGAAAAAGGAGTTGTCAGCGAAAGGGAGTATACATGTGATAAATGTCCGCTCAGGAAGAGAACAACAGGATGCATATGTCTGGGTCAAGATAAAAATACTAACAGCTTAGTACAGCTACTTACTTGCTAGTCTGTGAGCTAAGGGGAAGTAGGGCAAAAGTCAGAGGCCTTAGCTTTGAGAGCTCTGCCACAGCCTAAACCAAAGTTACAATCCTTCAGGCCATCAGACCTTCTGTCCAATCTTTGGGTAAAAAGGTTACACCTGAGTTGGTACCTTAGTTTGCACTATCTCAAGATGGAGGCATAAACAAATGCTTGCCTCTTTGCATATAGTAGCTGTTCAACAGCGAAGGAGCATCTGTACCAAATGTATAACATATCTATATGTTAACAATATGTTAACCAGTCTAGGTAACATATAGCTCCTTTCTGCAAGCTTTACAAAAGTTGGGTATTTCTTTTCTTGTTCTTTGATACCTGAATGTCTCAAAGCAGAAAGGGCACTTTGTAGAGAGATTTTGGGGTCACACAAAATTACACAGGGCTGTCCTGCCCTCCAGTTTTTAGTTGATTACCTCCCGTGTACAGTCTAGTTTGGAATAGAAGCTATTATTCCAAAATGTTGGGCGGTAGGGAGGGAGGGAAGGAGGGGAAGAGGGGAAAAGAAGAAAGGAAAGGAAAGGAAAGGAAAGGAAAGGAAAGGAAAGGAAAGGAAAGGAAAGGAAAGGAAAGGAAAGGAAAGGAAAGGAAAGGGAAGGGAAGGGAAGGGAAGGGAAGGGAAGGGAAGGGAAGGGAAGGGAAGGGAAGGGAAGGAAAGGAAAGGAAAGGAAAGGAAAGGAAAGGAAAGGAAAGGAAAGGAAAGGGAAGGAAGAGAAAAGGGAAGGGAAGGGGAAGGGAAGGGAAGGAAAGGGAAAGAAAGGAAGAGAGAAGGAAAGGAAGAGAGAAGGAAAGGAAAGGAAAGGAAAGGAAAGAAAAGGAAAGGAAAGGAAAGGAAAGGAAAGGAAAGGAAAGGAAAGGAAAGGAAAGGAAAGGAAAGGAAAGGAAAGGAAAGGAAAGGAAAGGAAAGGAAAGGAAAGGAAAGGAAAGAGGGAGGGAGGGAGGAAGAAGGGAAGGAAGGAAGGAAGGAAGGAAGGAAGGAAGGAAGGAAGGAAGGAAGGAAGGACTGTTCTTCTTCCTTTCCCCTTTCCCACACAGAAGTAATGTCCCCCTTCAAAGGCAACAAAAAACTAGAACATATAATTCAAGAATGAAGTTAGGCAGGGGTGCCCAACCCCCATAGACCAGCACCAATCCGTGGCATGCCAGCAACCGGGCCATGCAAACAAGCAAAGCCCCATCTGTGGGATGCAGGCAGCACACAAAACCACATCCCCTCCAGTCCACAGAAAAACCTTTCTCCACTGAATCGGTCTCTGGTGCCCAAAAGGTTGGGGGCTTCTGAAGCAAGGGGTAGAGAGGGCTCCAGAGAACACTGCTAACCTAATGTCCTTTATTTGCTGAAAACTTTCTTTCCTGAAAATAAATGCACTTCTGAAGTTGGGTAAGTGCTTTATTTCTGGCGTTCAGCTGCTCCCTTTCCCATGTGTCACCCTGAGAAAAGCCGAAGTCTTGATTTTATTGAATAAATAAAGGATTTCTCAAACTCACCGAAAGCAATAAATGGTATTGCTTTCTGGCGGCATAGAATGGTGCAGTGCAAATAGTGAAACTTCCAAAAGATGAAATTGCTTCTTTGAATTTCACACAAATCGTTCAGAACAAAACCAGGAGGAAGTATCCTGCAGGACGAAAATAAAGGCTCAGGAGGCTGACGGCAGAACTGTACAAATTTGTAGTTGCAAATTGCCCACTCGGTCTCGGAAACCGAACCAACGTGACGGTTTGGCATGATTAAGAAATCTGCTCTTGCTCAGCAGATTGGAAGATTAAATAAATTGTCAAATCAGGTCCATAATAACACAGGTTTCTTTAAAAAGTTTCAGAAGCAGCCAATCCTATACGAGGCAGTAGAGTCCAAATCAATTCTGAGACCTCTGGATAGATTCGACCTTTTGAATTGACTTTCCTATTCCGTTTACAAAATTTATTCAGTTTGGGGATTTGAACTGCCTTGGAATCCAACCTACAAATCACAAATTTACAGAGCCCTAGCGTCTAGTCCAGGGGTCTTCGAAGTTGGCCCTTTTGTGACTTGTGGACTTCAAATCCCAGAATTCCTCAGCCAGGCATGAGGAATTCTGGGAGTTGAAGTCCACAAGTCACAAAAGGACCACGTTTGAAGACCCCTGGTCTAGTCATTCACTGGTCAAATGGTAAAAAGAAAAGAAAAAAACGCACCAGTAAACTCTTAAAATGATTAAAAGTTTAATTAAAAGCAACCTGAAACTTCCTAACAGTGAGGACAATTAACCAGTGGAACAGTTTGCCTTCAGAAGTTGTGGGTGTTTCATCACTGGAGGTTTTTATTAAGAAGAGACATTGTCTGCAATGGTATAGAGCAGGGGTCTTCAAACTTGGCCCTTTTATGACTTGTGGACTTCAACTCCCAGAATTCCTCAGCCAGGCACGCTGGCTGAGGAATTCTGGGAATTGAAGTCCACAAGTCATAAAAGGGCCAAGTTTGAAGACCCCTGGTATAGAGTCTAGAAGACCTCCAAGGTCCCTTCCAGCTCAATTCTATTCTATTTTTTGTAAAAAGACCGGTGGGCAGTCACAGTCTCTAAGCCCACCCCACCGTGTTTTTGTTGTGGGGAAGACAGTAGGCGGAAGATGTGTTGAATATGTTCTCTGACTTCAGTTATTTGTAAAAATACTAAAACTGGGATATAAACAGTGGTGGCGTTCAGCCACTTCACACCACTTCGGCAAAACCAGTAGCTAATTTTTGTTGTTGCCCAGCCCCAGAATGGACTTCCAGAAGCGGCATCCGCACAGAGAACCGGTTGTTCCCATATTTTGAATCCCACCACTGGATATAAATCAATGAATAAATGGCTAATGGAAAAATCAACAATACTAAAATCCAACGTATAAATCTTTAAGATGAGGAAAACTTCTTTAAAGGCCTTAAGCCACTTGATTCTTTATCCTTTTCCGGTTTCCTTCAGTTTGCTTGTTTGGAAGATGCAACTGTGGACTTCTCTTTTCTTACCACCTCTTTCTCTTGGAGCAATCCTATAAATCAATAAACCTTACAAAAATCCCTAGCTGCAGCCTTCCCCAATCCTCTCTGCTCATTGCCATGGCAGCAGACAAACTACAGGAGCCACATTCGTCCATAGTTTCTTCTCTCCCATTGTGTCTGAAGTGCCTTTAGAGAGCAGAAAGGGTCAAAAGAAAGCCGTTTCCTCAATCATTTGAGTGACTACCTACTCAACTCTCTCTTTTCCCCCCCACATCAATCTTGTGCATTAAAACAAATAACCTCTCCCTGTCCAGAGTATTCTTCCATCTCCAATTCCATACTTGCTAAAGATGTCAGATTATTATAACACTGAGAGAGAGAAAAAATAGGCATCGAATGTTCATCTACATATAGTTCAGGTGGGACTTCATATGGACTCTCCTGTTCTTCAGTTGTTAAGTTGTGTTTGACTCTTTGCAACCCCGAGGACCATACACGCCAGCGCCCCTGCCCTCCCCTGTCTCCTAAATTCATGTTCACTGGGTCAATGGCACTATTTAACCACATCTTCCTCTGCTTTCCCCTTTTCTTTTTGACTTCCATCTTTCCCAACATCAGGGATTCTTTTTTTTTCTTCATTTGGGGGCCAAAGTACTTCAGCTTCTGCATCTGTTCAAAGAACAAAGAACTCTCTTAGTGCCTGCATTTAGGAGTACTCTTGCACTCAAAGGAGCTTTACCAAAGGGCAGATGGACTTTATTTGTTTTTCCTTGAAGACATTTCACTTCTCATCCAAGAAGTTCTTTAGTACAGTTCTTCAGAACTGAAGAAGCCTCTCTCGGACGGGAAGCAAAGCCTCTTCAAGGAAGACCACAGAAAGTCCAGTTGCCTTCTCAAAAAGCACCTCTGGGAATGCTGCGGCCTGGATGACTGAGAATCTCTATAGACGAGAACTCTTGCATTTTTGACCATAATCAGATTAGGAAAGCAATCACAGCTACATTTGTGCTCTTTCACATGGCTGTGAAATGGGCAGTTCATTTATTGCCTATCAGGGTGGTGTTTTTTTGGGGGGAGGGGGTTGTTTCCAATTATTAGCTTTTCTATTTTGCTTCTAGATAGCACACATCTGGATCTCAGCTTGATGTGAGTAATTGTAATTGACATTTCCCATAGCCCGAGGTTAGTTTAACATTAATTAACACAGAATATCAACAGACATCTTCTTTGTTCATTGGTTCTAAGGCTCTTTTTTTTTAAGCTTAGCAGGTCCTAAGCCTACTTACAATTTCTCAGTGCTTGATTCGCAATTGGCAGTTGAATATGTCTAGCTAAAGGCATGGGAGAAAAGCAGTGGTATAAAGTCCGGTGCTTTACTGATGTGCAGTGAACTAGTAATGCAGTGCTATTGAACTGGACATTTTCTCAGGATGTTTGCCAAATTGTAATATGATCCTACAGTTTGTTAAGAGGTGAGGTATATGAAATACCAATGAAGGAGGATATTTGTAGCTCAGGGTTGAAATGCGGGGTCCTTGGTGCTCTCTGAGCTTGGTTATTTTCTCGCAGACGTTTCATTACCCAACTAGGTAACATCATCAGTGCTGGTATGGAGAGTGTATGAAATAGCTCGTAACTAGAATAACCTATGTTACAATTGCCAATAACCATGTGTATGACCCAAGCCAATTGTCTATATTGATATGATATAGGCAAGAAAGGAACTTTTATTAAATCCAGTGAAGAAATTAGCAGCCGATCTCCAAAATAATGACTGGTTAGGCTGCGTATTTTACATTTTTGTATCTAACTCTTTAACACTTGTTTTCCTATGATGATGACTACAGAGCCATGAAAAAGACATATTGACACAGATGTAGCTGAATGGTTCTTAAGATGAAGAGAAACAACAGTAAACAGCACTTCTCATTTTTCATGGTCTCAGGGAAGCTGGGCACCCTATGTTTTTATGATGATGGTTGTGTTCTGTACCAGCCTGCTACCAGCCCTGCAGAAAAGGCAGGGACAACCCCTTTTACAAGAAGGCAAGAGGCTGAAATTATGCCTGCCAAATTTATTGCTACAAAAACAAACGGAACAAGACAAACCAAGAAACAGGAGCTTTAAAAAACAGGAACTATCCAAGCGGTTGCCTTCAGCAAACCAGCCCTCCCACACATTCCCCTTATATAGAGTTCAGGGCGTGGCTTCTCTCTGCCTCCTTCCGAGGAGCCCCATTGCCTTCCTCTGTTTACTCCTAATTGACTGCCTCCTGCGTCGGGCGTCCTTGAACAGGGCCAGCTGTGGGTCATCTTCATCCATGCTCTCCAGTTCACACAGCTGGGTCTCCGTGGTGACCAAGTGGGAGGGGCCTGGCTGAGGGCTCTCATCAGCAAGATCTTCAAACCCCCTCAGCAAGGTCTTCAACACCCCCTTCCTCCTCCTCTGAGTTGTCCGACCCAACTGTATCAGGCTGACCCTGAATCACAACAGGTTGGATGCACAGCCAGCCAGAGGTTTAGAGTGAATTTGGCATTTTTTCCCCCACTTATCTCTTCCTTTCCAAGGACCTGGGATAGGCAGATGTTGTCGTTTGATGTTGTTAAAAATAGTGTCACAGGCTGTAAGCCATTCCAAGGAAAGCTACCTTTTGCAATTGACTGATGGTGATTTTTTTTTCCAATGCCGACAGTGTTCAGTGATGCTCCAGCTGCTTTCGAATTGCACCCAAAGTGCTTATCACTATTGGTCCTCTCTTTGCTTTCTCTTGCCACAGTCATTCTACTATTGGCAGATATTTGTATTTTGTTATTTTCTCCCGGTTCATCCTCTCCTCTTCTGCTGTTTCCAACTAGTGCCACATCCACCATCCAGATACTTTTGTCTTTCTTATTGACAAGTGTCTATGGAGTCCATCTGCATTTAAAAGACAAGGACCACTCTTTTGAAGACAGCAAAAGCCACATTTTGGACAGAGAGGACTGCTGGTTTGAAAGAGGGGTCAA
This sequence comes from Vipera berus, assembly GCF_964194415.1. Taxonomy (NCBI): domain Eukaryota; kingdom Metazoa; phylum Chordata; class Lepidosauria; order Squamata; family Viperidae; genus Vipera; species Vipera berus. Next base: position 72,129,471 of record NC_138209.1, on the reverse strand, counting down.
AGAGGCCATCTATATCAAAACTGAACAGCCCTCTCTCAACAGAGGGGGAGGGATGCGACTTCATCTATCTCCAGCCCACAACATAGTACTTTCAGCAGTTCCAAGAAGGCTCCACACCACTCAGGTGATCCTGATGACACAGGTAGGTCTCCAGGTGGCCTCAATGACTCTCTAAAAGAATGCAAATTGACCAGCTGTCTGCAAGGGGTATAAATCCTTCCACTCCCCGTTATCCAGTCAGATCTGAAGAAGTTTCTTGGATGAGAAGTGAAATGTCTTCCAAAACAAACAAACAAAGTCCAGTTGCCTTGTGAAAAAGCATCTTTGGTTTTCTCATTGACAAATGTTAAATCTGGGGTGTGATGTGGCAGGTATTTGTCTGTTTGAATTTCCAGAGTATTTTAGGTTTTTCATTTTCTATTACTTTGTCTATTTATTGGTCCCACCAATTCTTGCTTGCGGGGAAAGTGATATTTCTTGCAGATACTCCAAAGTTATTTTGTCATGCCGTTGTTTGTAGTCAGTCTTGCGCAGTTTTCTTGCAGTAGTTAATTATGTGGCCCTGTTTCTTCTTTACAGAGGTGGCATTTGCTGTCTCCTAAATTCTGACTTTGTGTGCATTTGTTCTTAAGACTTACCCATAGTACTGCAATAGTATTCCTTGGAGTAATGAAATCTATGGCAAGACCGGACAATTCCGTTGGGATGCTGAAACCACCATAGTTCTTTGAGGAGAGAATTGGAAAGTTTGCTATATTTATACACAGCCAAATTTAACTTCAGCTGGATTTTTAAAAAAAGGAGATTTAAGAGGATCCACTCCCGATTCCGCTTGAGACATCTTGCACACAAATAACATCATGTACATTACAAATTTTAGAAATGTTTTTGGATGTTTGGACTTTTTTGTTTGAAGACTGGCAAATTTTCATATCCTGTCATTACAATTAATTAGCTTGAGACTAAGCATGATGTTTAGAGTTTTTCGTCTTTTTTTTAAAGCATGGATTATGTATCTTATCAGGGGGAGCTTTGCATAATTTTATTGCTTGACTTCCTTTGATAAGCTGGATGTCTACATTCAGTTTGTTCCCGAGGAGATTAGATATTTCTCTCCTCTCAGAAATTTGTATCTGGATAGCAAAAACACTATGAAACATGATGAGGAGAAAATGAGAAGATGCCTCCTCAGAGGGGGCTGTGCACTTGGTATTCAACAATTGAATTCCAGTCAGCTGAAGTAATTAGTTCAATCTACTTAAAAATCAATGGCAACAGAAGCTCATTCTCTGTCATATTCTAGTCCTAATCGGATTTGTGATTTTAGATTTTAAGCACAGGAATGCTCATCTTCTTAATTGAACCAGCCGTTCCCCAGCTTTATGGGGGGGAAGATAAAGACAACACCGTTCCATATCCTTCTCCAACCTGTGCCCCCCCTCCCTCCCCCTCTCCCACAGAGGACTAGACACCCCAGAATTCAATTCCTGGATATCATGGCCAATGTGACTAAGAGTTTGTTTGAAGAAAGCTTGGGTAGCTCATGAAATACTAGGCACACCATTTTAAATTTTGGAAGAACGTTAATAGTTCTAACAATGAGGTCTCTCCTACCAGAAAAAGTCCCTCTCTCTTAACTCAACTATTTATTCATCAGCTTTAGATCAAAGTAGCCTTAAAAGAATAACAGAGTTGGGAGGAAACTTGGAGGTGTTCTAGGCCAACCCTCTGCTCAGGCAGGAGACTCCATTTCAGACAAATGGTTGTCTAATCTCTTCTTGAAAGCCTCCAGTGATGGGCACCCACAACCTCAGTTAACGTCACTGGTTAACTGATCTCACAGTTAGGAAGTTTCTCCTTAATACTAGGTTGTATCTCTCCTTGATTAATTTCCCATCCATTGTTTCTGATCTTGCCTTCTGGTGTTTTGGAAAATAAGTTAACCCCTTCTTCTTTGTGGCAGCCCCTCAAATATTGGAAGACTGCTATCATGTCACCCCTAGTCTTTCTTCTCTCTAGACTGGCCATACCTAATTCCTGCAACTGTTCTTCATGTGTTTTAGCCTCCAGCCTCTAAGGTAAGGTAAGGTAAGATAAGATAAGATAAGATGAGATGAGATGAGATGAGATGAGATGAGATGAGATGAGATGAGATGAGATGAGATGAGATGAGATGAGATGAGATGAGATGAGATGAGATGAGATAAGATAAGATAAGATAAGATAGGGGAGGGGAGGGGAGGGGAGGGGAGGTAAGACAGGAAAAGACAAGACAGGACAGGGCAAGACTAGACGAGACGAGACGAGACGAGATAAGGCAAGGCAAGGCAAGGCAAGGCAAGGCAAGGCAAGGCAAGGCAAGGCAAGGCAAGGCAAGGCAAGGCAAGACAAGACAAGACAAGACAAGACAAGACAAGACAAGACAAGACAAGACAAGACAAGATAAGATAAGATAAGATAAGATAAGATAACCTTTTTTGTCATGTTTTAGCTGTCAGCACAACGGCACACATCAAAAATGAAATTTAGTTGCCCGTTCTCAAAGTGAAACACATACATACTTTGTTGCTGTTTCCTGAAATCTTTCCAGAGTCAACATCTTTTGTATGTTGTAGTGACTAAAACTGGATGCAGTATTCTAAGTGTAGTCTTACTGAGGCTTTATAAAGTGGCACTAATACTTTACTTGATCTTGATTTTATCCCTCTAATGCACCCTAGGATTGCATTGGCTTTTTTTGGCTGCTGCCAGATGATATTTAAGTGATTTTCCACTAAGATTTCAAGATTCCTCTCACTGCTATTGAACCAGGTTTTACCTAATTCTGTACCTCTACAGCTTACTTTGTACTTACAAAGTACAGATTTGTACTTTGTGTCTTATAGCAATACCCAGCATTATGGGAACAGTTTCATAGCATAATATTAGAACACAAATAAAGGATTCTCTAAAATAGAATCCATAGATAATCTTTATTGTGAGATCTCTCAGAAATTACAATTGTGATGATGTTTGAGTCCTAATTAGGAGTCCTGCATATTTCTGCTTAATTTGCATACATAAGACCAAGAAGAGATCTGGGAACTGGCTGTTTAGGGTGTCATCAATTATTATTTCATGTATAGAGGTAGATTAAAGAGTGAGTTGTATACGTATTAGCAGAAAAAGTGAAATCAGTTTCAAGTGGAGACAGAACTTATGTGTTCCAAAATTCCCTGCCCTTTGTCATTTCTAATCTTAACTAATGAAATATGAAAATAAAAAAAAATGATTTCAGGTAATTAAATTTTGAGCAGACTCTGCACTGTCAAGTTCTCAACCCATTTTGAAACCCATTTGTTGGCATGGAAACGCCAACTTAATTAAAAATGGATTAAACTAATTAACCTGAAATATATCATACTATGGACTGTTTTCCTTTAGAAGAAATCTATAGCGGAAGCACTAAACAATTTAAATTATTGTGATCTTTTCTTTCTTATTTTATGGCTGTAAAGTTATGTTCTGCTTCCTAAAAATTCCAAAAGACTGAAGATTTACAAGTGAATACCTGTCATGACTGGGTAGACAGATGGTATTAATGAAGACACCTCTGCACAAAATATATATATTTTATTTTGGAAAAAATAAAACCAAGAACAACAATCTATTTGTACACATTATGAACAGTTTTGGGGAGTTCTAGGAAGTTTTACTAAGGTCCTTCAAGAAATGAGAAAGATCCAGTAGCAATTGCTTGGTGATTCAATTAAAGGTCATGTTGGTTTATCTGTCTGTTCATTTTTTTAACCGATAATTGAATCCAAACAAAGACAAATCATGCATTGATTTGACTTGTAGTCCACCTTTCTGCTCAATTACTCAGGGCACCTACAAACTTTAGAAACACCATCCAAAAGTTTAGAAACAAACGGAATGGTAAATTCATTTAACTCTTCCCAGGCAAGAGAGAGTGTCTTTTTAAAAATGCTGAAAAAGTAGATACTATACGTATTACTTGAAGAAACTTGCTCTGTTGCCTGTGCACAACTCTGAAGAAGGTCCTTTTCGACACACAAGACAGACAGGCAATAGCACCCATGGGATAGAAAAATCACAAAAACAACAATACACCAAGAGCTGTGGTGGCTCAATGGATAGAATACAGTATTGTAGGCAGACTCTGTCCACTGCCAGGAGTTCAATCCTGACTAGCTCAAGGTTGAGTCAGCCTTCCATCCTTCCAAGGTCAGTAAAATGAGAATCCAGATTGTTGAGGGCAATATGCTGACTCTGTAAACCACTCAAAGAGGGCCACAAAGCACTATGAAGTGGTATATAAGTCTAAGTGCTTTTGCTACATCAATGAGATGCGAGCTACGTCATGACATTGCCAACACATACAAAGGGGCAGGGCTATTGCCCTAGATTACTTTCATCATGCTGCAGACACAAATGCAAATGTTTTATTTAGTCAAGCTCTATGTTGCTTAGAGCAGAGGTCCTCAACCTTTTGGACACCAGGGACCGGTTACATGGAGAGAGGTTTTTCCGTGGACCAGAGGGGGTGGTGGTTTTGTGTACTGCCTGCATCCCGCAGATGGGGCTTTGCTTGTTTGTGTGGCCCGGTTGCTGGCATGTCATGGCCCAGGACTCCTGGCTTAGAGCATTGCAGATAAACACCAACAGTTTCTGGTAAGTAATTGTCCCCTGATCTTTTTTTTTTTTTTAAATGATACGACTCCATGATTTTACATTGCTAACTTTCTACTTGACCTATTTTGCTTCGGTTCCAATTTATACATGGATCCTCCTTTTTTAAATTTTTTTCTTTTTAAGTGTAGCTCCATGTAGCAAAGTCCTCCCTTCAAAGTCTTTAAGGCAATCTGACAGACTCAGGAGCGCTTGCTGAGGCTGCAAGAGCCTTAATTGTACAAAAGCGTTCCTCGACACAGCTGACGCCTGGAAATCTGGTGACAATTTTGAATTGACTTGGAAAACATAGCAGTATCTAAAGCAGGCTTAATCTCATTAGGTTTTTTTTTCCTCAAGAAACACCAGTCTCTGATCACAAGTTTATTTAAACTGAAGGAACAGAGATGTGTAAAAGAGCAGCTAGCCATAGAATCATGAATGTCAGATTAAAAGGATTTAGGATATTCTTTCTTTTAATCTCCACCTTTGGGGGCTGGTCATTAAGACATAGCATGTTCCGTGGGGAAAGTCACACAGCTGACAATTACTTCAAGTGCACATGCAAAGTTTGGGCTGTATTTATTCTCAGAGTAATGGGGCCGGTAAAAAAAACAAACCTCATGAAATTAAATTCACAAGAGAACAGAAGTGGTTTAAACTTTTCATTGAATCAAACTCTTCAGCTCTATTTATTTCTCAGAGTAATGGGTTAGCTAAATAAAAGTCCCCAGACTAAATTCATGGGAGAAGAGAGGCAGTTTATACCTTTCACTGAATCAAAACTTGACAATCGGAATCACGAGCACTCCAAGTAATTAAACTAATGAAATATTACAGCTAGTACCACATAGTGGTTAATAAATTCTAAGGCTTAAATTCTAAGTTTATTCCTTACCAGTGAAAAGAATAATGATCTTATATTAGGGCCCAGCTGGGAAGAATAGACTCATAGAGGGCCTATGTTCTTCTTTTCGTGAGACACACACACTTCCCACAAACACAACTTTGTGATTTCTGATAGTTTCCTAAGTATGGCTGCTACTGGGCTTTATGAGTTGTTGTTTTTTTACACCTTGCTTATCAGAGTGTACCTATTTTCCGTAAAAATCAAACACTCAATTTTGTTGGGGCTTTAGACAATGGCTGAGGCGTTGTCTTCTTATGAAATATACAGATCAGTTTACATTCTTAATCAAGCTAGATAAGATTTGGGAGCGAAATACTTCTTTCCATTACCTCTTCCTTATTCCCAGGGCTTTTTTTCTTATAGAATGCTCAGAACGGAGTTCCGGCACCTTTTTTGGATGGAACCTTGTAGGGTAGGCAAGGCGGGTTGTACGACATGTGTGAGTTCCGGCACCTTTTTCTTATACAAAAAAAGCACTGCTTATTCCCAAGCAAACATTCTGCCAGACAGTCACACCCGTTTCCTGATGTCTTTCCATTCTCTTCTACTGTGTCAACCCCAAATTTAAAGACTTTATACATTTTTGAGCAAACCGCCTGCCTAGTCTCAAAACTCAATTTCCCCCCCCCCTTCATTTCATTCCTCCTGCTTTCCTTCTTTCTTATCTCCCTCCTTTAATCTCTACCCCTTTACGCTTGGCATAAATGGGAAAATCGGAGTCAGTTGAAAAATTTGGCCAGGTACCATGGCTAATGATACAAGAAAGTGGAGAAGCTGTTGCTGCCATAAAATGGTGCCCATCAGGTCATGAAAGGTTGAACAAGTGGTGTTCTGTCCTCTCCCACTGAGTAGCCTCAAAGAGGCTCAAAAGTCCAACAGAAGCCAAACGTAAGCTGAACAAAGGAAAACTGGACTTCGAACAGTTAACTGTCTCCAAATTTTATATCAGACAGCAATGTAGTAATTACCGGCAATGTTTCCAGGTTCTTGGCAGGCGGCCAGCAGCTTCAAAGCCGAGATACGGACAAGCAGACACGCTACAAAGCTCAAACACCAACAAATTGTCCACCACGCCTGCCCTGCGCAGCCACACCCCTTTTATACTCTGTAGGGTGTGGCCCTACGTCTCCTGGCCACGCCTCTTGGGACGTTGCAACGATTGCTGCTGTTGTTGGCGACGTATTCTATGTCTCTCTCTTGCATCCAAAAGGGTCTCTTCCTCGGTGCTGCCGGCCTCTGCCTGCTGTTCATAGGCATGTCAGCCACAGTCAGTTCTTGCTGACTCACCAAGGGAGTCGGCCCCTCCGGCACGCCGCTCGTGCCAGCTTCCTCCTCCTCCAACTCATCCTGTGAGTCGGTATGTCACAATAAAGCACCCTCCAGGGCTGGGGTCACAACAAGTGGGATGTAATCATTTTTAAAAGAGCCAAGTCAAGAATGTCTCTTAGCTGAATTTTTTGCAACTTACTGATGGTATTAAGGAAATCTTGCCTCTCCATGCTTGCAATATGGGGGTCACTGATATTGTACGTAGGATTAAATGGGGGGGAGAAATGTAAAATGTTTTAACTATTACAAAAACTCGACAAAATGTATTAGGCTTAATCTAATGCTGGCACACTGACTGGGCAGTTCTGGAAGTTGAGGTCCATACATCTGAAAGTTGCCAAATTTGAGAAAGATTGATCTAATGACTCTTCCTCCCTTTCCTTAAGGATGACCTGAACATGCCCCAGGAATTTCTTTTGCTACTTCATCCCCTTTTCACTTCTGAATTGCCATGACATTGTGTCAACGCTGCTAACATCGGATGTTTTTTGCACTGACAACAGATGGAGATGCAGCCATTTTCTTCTTTTGCTTTGCCTTTAGAGTTAGAGTTAGATGATGCAGATTGGAGAAACGTGCATGAGAGTCTAGCTAGATATAATAATACTGGACCTAGTGTGAGAACCAAGGTTATTGAAATAAGAGATGATAAGAATTGGCGGGCTGGAGAACTGGAGGGGAAGCCTGCATTTCAAACTAATTGGGGAAAGTGATTTATGACTGTTAGCCGGAGGAGGGAATTGTGCTTTGATACTATGTGCTCAGGGGAAGGGAACTCAGTTTTTGGCTTCGCTTATGTTAGTGCCGATGCTATGCTACTCAAATAAAGATTTTTTTAAGGTAAACAATGCCTCGAAGTTCTTTGAAGAGTTTCATCTGTCAGAACCATGACATTGTCTTCTTAAAATGCTCATCCTGGGATAGTAAACAAGCATTAACCTTTCCTTTTAAAAGGTAAACATTTCCACAGTTGTCCATTTCTAAAGGGTGGAGGAACTCATCTCCATTTTTTTAGCTGAGGGAGCTGGCATTGTCCAAAGATGCTTTCGCAGTCATGTGTCTGGCATGACTATATGCTAAGGCACACGGACCCTTCCTTAGACAGTCAGATTTGGCAATGATTTGGTTACCTCCCATCTCAGCTTTTTCAATACATTCCATCCTTGAAAGTTGTTTGTAGCTTAGAGACAATTGGGCAAGGAGAGAAAGGAAGCGTTGATTTTAGGTGATGGTCATAAACTTAAACCCAAATGCTACTGTTCTTCAAGGAACATTTAGAGATACGCAAGAACTCTGTCTGAGTTCTACCACTGTTAGAGTTAAAAGTAGAGATTAGGCGAGACCTGGCTCAAAAACAGCAACTGTGAGAGGGACCTTGGAGTCCTAGTGAACGATCACTTGACTATGAGCCAGCAATGTGCAGCAGCCACCAAAAAAGCTAATACAATCCTGGGTTGTATAAACAAAGGGATAGAATCAAGATCACACAATTTATTAGCACTGCTTTATAAAACGCTAGTGAGACCACACCTGGAATACTGCAACCAATTTTGGCCACCATACTACAAAAAAGATCTTGAGACCTTGGAAAAAGTAGAGAAGAGCAACTAAAAGGATCAAAGGCCTGGAGGCTAAAACATTATGGAGAATGGCTGCAGGACTTGGGTTTGGCTAGTCTAAAGAAAAGAAGAAATAGGGGAGACATGATAGCAGTGTTCCAGTATCTGAGGGGCTGCCACAAAGAAGAGGAGGGGGGTCAAACTATTCTCCAAAGCACCAGAAGGCAGGACAAGAAACAATGGATGGAAACTGATCAAAGAGAGAAGCAACCTGGAATTAAGGAGAAACCTCCTAACAGTGAGGACAATTAATCAGTGGAATAGCTTGCCTTCAGAAATCATGGGCGCTCCATCACTGGAGATCTTTAAGAAGAGACTAAATAAGAGACAGTCACTTGTCCGAAATGGTATAGGTTCTCCTGCTTGAGCTGGGGGCTGGACAGAAGACCTCCAAGGTCCCTTCCAGCTCTATTCTATTCTAATTTCAGTGAATCCTGTTACTCCAAAGGGTCATCAGAAAAATAGACTTTCAAATAGCTGAGGAGGGAGCAGGGATTTCAGACAGTTTACCCTGGGTTTGTTCATTCACTATCATTGAACACATATAATTAATCCAAGAGCGGTGATGTCCTATGTAAGTATCCATACTACCAATATTTCTTTCTTTTATATATCTTTCCAGTTGCACTATGTTGTTGTTGTTGTTAGTTGCAAAGTCGTGTCCGACCCATCGCGACCCTATGGACAATGTTCCTCCAGGCCTTCCTGTCCTCTACCATCTTCTGGAGTCCATTTAGGCTCATGCCTCCTGCTTCAGTGACTCCATCCAGCCACCTCATTCTCTGCCGTCCCCTTCTTCTCTTGCCCTCCATCTTTCCCACCATTAGGCTCTTCTCCAGTGAGTCCTTCCTTCTCATTAGGTGGCCAAAGTATTTGAGTTTCAACTTCAGGATCTGGCCTTCTAAAGAGCAGTCAGGGCTGACCGGTTTGATCGCCTTGCAGTCCAAGGGACTCACAGGAGTCTTCTCCAGCACCATAGTTCAAAGGCCTCAATTCTTTGGCGCTCAGCCTTTTTTATGGTCCAAATTTCACTGCCATACATTGCAACTGGGAAGATCATAGCCTTGACTATACACACTTTTGTTGACAGGGTGATCACTATGTTTTAGCTTATTACTATCTTGCTTCTGGTCTGGATTATAACTGCAATAATCTCCATCAATTCCTAATAGGACTATAGCAAGTATTAGGTGCATTACAAATAAGGATAGTTATAGTGCCTTATCGTACTTTGATGTAGTTATCTATACTTTTCTAGCAAAACCTAAAGATGGCACATAGACAATAGATATATATATATAATATATTTTATTAATTTTTAACATAATCACCTTAATGTTTGGTAAACAGTGTGCTGTCTGGGTTTATATTTAAAAACAATCCGTAACAATTAATTTCTATATTCCATATATTCCATATTCCACATAGTAGCTTTCCTTGATTTTCTCTTCTTCCAATAATATTCTCTTTTATCAACATTAAATTAGTACATTTCTTAGTATTTTTATAGATAACAATTGAATATAAACATTTTTCTACTATTTCTACAAGTAACAACCACATCAATATAAAGCTTCTTTTCTAATTAATCATCTTAATTACCTTGTCATAAATCTTGCTTTCAAAGTTCTTATTTAGATTTGTTTTCCCCGCAAGGTTCAAAACATTTTTACCAGTTAAGATTTTCTCAGAGTTAATTACATTTAAGTATTTAAATCTTTTTCCTCATAAAAGCCATCCCAACAATTTTACATTTCTCATATCTTAAGACAAAAACAAAAAATGAGAAGAAAAAAAGAAGGAAATAGTATACTACTTGAGAACCATGTCCCTCTTAAACTAAAATACATTTATATCCAAATTTTTTCTATTCTTTTTAACCATATTCAGACAAATGTTTAATCTTTAAATATTCCATCTAATAAATCCAATCATCTAATCTTTTAAATCTATTCAAAACATTCTTATCAATTGAAATTTTCTCAAAATCAATTACACTTAAATATCTGAAACATTTCCCTCATATAAACCATCCCAACATTTTTGTATTTCTCATATCATAAAAAAAATACTATGTTACTTGAAAGGCCCTTTACTCTTAAACTAAAATTCATTTATATCCAGAATTTTTCTATTTTTAACCATATTCAAACAGGTGTTTAATGTTCCTATGTTCCATCTGATAAATCCCATCATCTAATTTCTTAATTCTAACTTTAGCCTTTTTTGTTTGCTAAACCTAAGATATGCAGATGATACCACTCTAATGGCAGAAAGTGAAGAGGAACTAAAGAGCCTCTTGTTGCGAGTGAAGAAGGAGAGTGCAAAAGTTGGGTTGAAACTGAACATCAAGAAAACCAAGATCATGGCATCCGGCCCTCTCAATTCCTGGCAAATAGATGGGGAAGAAATGGAGGTAGTGACAGATTTTATTTTCCTGGGCTCCAAGATCACTGCAGATGGGAATTGCAGTCAAGAAATTAAAAGACACTTGCTCCTGGGGAGGAAAGCCATGGCAAACCTAGACAGCACACTAAAAAGCAGAGACATCACCCTGCCAACAAAAGTCTGTATAGTCAAGGCTATGATCTTCCCAGTTGCAATGTATGGCTGTGAAAGTTGAACCATAAGAAAGACTGAGCACCAAAGAATTGAAGCCTTTGAACTCTGGTGCTGGAGAAGACTCCTGCGAGTCCCTTGGACTGCAAGGCGATCAAACCAGTCAGTCCTAGAGGAGATCAACCCTGACTGCTCTTTAGAAGGCCAGACCCTGAAGTAGAAACTCAAATAATTTGGCCACCTAATGAGAAGGAAGGACTCTCTGGAGAGGAGTCTAATGCTAGGAAAGATTGAGGGCAAGAGAAGAATGGGATGACAGAGAATGAGGTGGCTGGATGGAGTCACCGAAGCAGTAGGTGTGAGCTTAAATGGACTCCAGAAGATGGTAGAGGACAGAAAGTCCTGGAGGAACATTGTCCATGGGGTTGCAATGGGTCGGACATGACTTTGCAACTAACAACATTTGCTAAACATCTTTCCTAATCAGTATGCTCCGCTGGACCAGAAGGTCTTCCCATAATCTTGTAGATGTTGTTGTAGGTACAAGAGACAAGTCAAGTAAGATGTTTTTATAGGAATGTTTCACCTCTTTGTATTCATTGAAAATCTTTTTCTTTCTTTCTCTCTTAATTTCTCTTATCATATTTTGTCTCTCAAGGTCTCGTAATTCTCCTGACTGCTCTAAAATCCATTTTGTCAAATCTTTTTTTCTTGTCCTCAGACTTATTTTGCAATCTTGAAGTGTAGATTATCTTTTCCATGTCCAGTATTTCCTGCATGTTTTTCTCTGCCTGAGTTAAGTCATAATTCCTTCCATTGTTGGATTCCATCTTTAAATCTCTTTCCTCTGGTTTATGTTCAGTTGTCAGCTTTATTTGATCACTCTCTTTTTTATTTTCTGAGAATTTTTTTTTGTTGTGAGCTTAAATTGAAGATGTGTACATTTATATTTTCACATTTGTTTTTAATTTCCTCGTGGTTTGAAGTCATTGTTATTTGTATTAGTTGCAACATAGCATACATTTCCTCCTGGTAAGTATTTGCTTTTTCTTGATATGTTCTTTCTGCAGATCTCTGATGTTCTATGATAGCCAAAAATCAAAGTTTTTCTTTCTCTGCAAACAGCTTTAGAGTCACAGTTCAATAAGTATTTATAAAGCAGAAAGATCAGGGGTTTTTTCCCTAAGGTTTATAGTTCTCACTTTGTAGATAGCCCAAAATATTTTCTTTTCTTTGTTACAGGTGTTCTCTGTTTAGCTAAAACATTGAAGGTCACAAAAACAGGTTATCTTTTTCTGGGCTTTCTGCCAATTCATGTATCAGAGCAACTACAATTGTATGTTTTCATCCACCACCAGATGTCAACACCAGTTCATTTTTCAGTTTTCAAAACAAGCAATTACTTTCTTCTGTTTTCATCAATAATCTTTTGAAAATAAAATCTTAACTAATTCCACCAATTTCAAACTTATCCAATTTAATAATAATAATAATAATAATAATAATAATAATAATAATAATAATAATAATAATAATAATAATAAACCTTTATTGTCAAAGTACAACATGTGTACATTGAGATTAGCTGAGCCTCCCCCTGTGCTCTCTCCCCCCCAACACACAATGACAACAAACCCTCCATCCCACCACACTATGTGAACCAACTACACCACACACCGGCCTCCCAAGTCAATTCTGCATAAGATTATGTTAGGAGAGTAAAGAGATACCGTCCAGGGTGTGAATCATCCCTGAGAATCTTCCTTCCAAGGCAATGAGCCCTGGCAATGTCATCCAGTGGTGTCAGGGAACAGCCCACAATGTCTTGTGCTTTGCTCACTACCCTCTGTAATACTTTCCTATCCACGGCTGTCAGACCAGCATACCAAACTTAACTTATATTCAAACTTAACTTATATTCATTTCATTTCAATCTATTGCTGTCCCTCCTAAAAGTTTAATTCGCCAATTCCGTCTGTGGGAGAGTGGAACAAAAGTCCCCCTCCTTCTCACTTTCGGAGGATTTTTGCTTCTTGGGCTTTTTTCCAGGAAATCAATTATCAAGTAGAAGAGAGAGAATCTATATTCTTACCCAGTTCCAAACATGTTATTTATGATTAAGCTTAAATTAGTACTTTTTGGCTTCGGCTGCTTGTAGCTTGGGCTAGACTCTGGAGTGAAGCTAGCCTTTGTTCTGCTGGTTTCTGAAAGGCTTTCCCCAATGCCCGGATTGACCATTGTCTCTCCATAGTCGGTGGGGCTCCCCTCCTTCTTTGTTGCCTCTCCATGGTGAGTTTAGGCCCATTTAGGGTCCCCAAATAGAAAATAAAATGACCGTAAGGTGCGGAGCCCTGCAATCCCTCGGCTGCTGCGCTAATGTGCAAAACCAGCAGATGACAGTAGAGTGCATTTTATAGGCTTTTCTTTAGTTGTATACTTTACATTTTGTACTTCTAAGCTACAAATTATGTATCTTATTAATACAATTTTTATTTTTTCTGTACTGCTTTACAGCCCAAATAAAAACAAATAATTTTCCAAATAGGGGCATTTAATGTAAATTTTGCAGAGCAAGAGGCAGCATTTAGACAAACTTTGCAATTTTAAAAAGCTAAGCAGAAAGCTTAAAGTTTAAAACCATGCACACATAATTGTGTGTCAACACTTTAAAAATCATTCAGAGGGGTTCTGTGTGAACCTGGAAGAAAAAAAAAACACAGCAGCCTCATAGGGTTGACTCATCAAACCTAATGTAATGAATGATTAAAGCTGCCATATCTCTTTTTTCTGAAGTAGCAAGAAAGTCAGATTTATATTGTTGTCAAGGAAACCTTTTTTTATTTATTCCTTTATTGCTTTTTAAAATGGAAAGGAAAAAAAAAACACAAAGATAAAAAATACGTGGATTGTTAAAAAAAATACAGACACATAGATAGTACTTTTAAAAAGGTAAAAGAAATGCAACAAAGGGAAAAAAATGTACCATTTTAGCAGTAAATATTTATAACTCCATATAATTATCTAGTGCAAAAATTATTCAAGTGCGTATATGCTTCTACATTATTTATAACTATCATTTTTAAACATACTGTTTCTTTCTTTGCTCATTAGATTCTTATCCCATCTTTGTTACTTTATAAGTAACTCAAGGTGGCAAACATACCTACTACTCTTTCCTCCTCCTCCTATTTTCCCCACAACAATCCTATGAGATGGGTTAGGCTGAGAAAAAGAGAGAAAGAGAGGAACTGGCCAAAATCACCCACCCAGCAGGTGACCTAGAACTCACCCAGGACTAGAAACTCAAGTCTCTTGGTTTCTAGGCCAGCACCTTAACCACTAGATCAGGGATAGGCAACCACGGCTCTTTTATGACTTGTGGACTTCAATACCCAGAATTCCTGAATCAGCCATGCTGACTCAGGAATTCTGGGAGTTGAAGTCCACAAGTCATAAAAGAGCCAAGGTTGCCTACCCCTGCACTAGATTAAACGAACTCCTTTTATTTTATATAAATGAGTCCCATATTTTATTATATTTCTCAGTACAATGTCTACATCTTTAGGCAGTCTAACTATGAGCAAATGTTGTCGAGGAAACTTAGGCGATGTGTCCATATATATTGGTCACTTGTCTGTGAGAAAGGCAATGTCAACCTTCAAATGAGTTTGGCTGCAGCCATCTTCACTTCATTTTCGGTTGCCACACTAATGGGAGAAAGGAGGTGTATTCTCTTAGTTTAGACAAAACAATAACTTGTTCTGTGGGAACCAAGGTCAAGTTACCTCAGTTTTGGCAGGCTGAAGCTTCCGTTAGAAAGCCCATCAAAGTAGTTATTTGGGGGTTGTGATTTATGACATACTGTAGGGGTAGGGAATTCAACTTCTTACTTTGTAACCTTGGGGGAGGGGACTTTCAGTCTTGGTTTCACCTTTGTTCGTGCCGATACTATGTAGCAATTAAACGTGTTCTTTGAGGAAAGCAAATGCCTCAGAGTTCTTATTTCTACTGGTCTCATCTATCGGAACCATGACAAGCAAATAATAAATAATAATATCACCAGATGTCAAGTCTGTCTCCAAGGTGACCAGTAATGTGACGATGACAATGTCATTTCTACATTCTGGTCTAGATATTGAGAAGCTGAATTAGCTGCTACCACAGAATTTTATTTTGAACTAAATTAGAGCTGTGCTAAATTTTGAGAAGTTTAGACTCAGGAGGTTAATAAACAGAGATGATTTTGACCAGGAAGGCTTTTTTTTGTTCTTCCAAAGAGTTGATTGAAATGTGCATATCTGGGTCAATTTAGAAAAAAAAACTCTCCCCCTCCTTTGCCCCTTTTCATTTCTACTCAATTCTTGATAGTAAAAAGAGATTGATGGTGCACATTTAAGGAAAAACAACATTCTTCAGTTTAGTTTCTCTGACCCTACAACAATAGTTGCGAAAAACAGAATTCAGAAAAACTGAGCTGCAGTTTTCTGTACATTCTACCTATTTATTAAATAAATAAATAAATAAATAAATAAATAAATAAATAAATAAATAAATAAATAAATAAATAAATAATGTTTCCCCACCCCCACCCCCCAAAAAAATGTCACAGATTTCAGTAGAATGCAGAATTGCTACAAACAGATCAGGGACAAAAGAATAGACAAACAGAGACAGAGACTGTAGGCAACACACTACTTTTGACCCCAAAATGTATGGCTTCTTATTTTAATTTTCAACTTTAATTTTCAACAAGGATAAAAATAACACTGGCTGAGAGTGATCTTAAGTGAGGAGTGGAAATGAGAGAAGGAAGGAGAAGGGAAAATGTGGGGTGGGCAAGCCAGTGGGACATGGTAGCTGTTAAGTAGCAGCAACCAACAGATGCTAGCCTTGTCCTTCTCGCCACCCCCCAGAGAATGGGGGCGGAGGAGAAGGGAAGGGAGGAAAGGAAGGGGAGAAGAATAGAATAGAATAGAATAGAATAGAATAGAATAGAATAGAATAGAATAGAATAGAATAGAATAGAATAGAATAGAATAGAATAGAATAGAACCAGTTGCTGGCATGCTGCAGCCCGGTGCCAATCCATGGACTGGCGGTTGGGGACCCCTGTCTTATATCATTTCAGACAAATGGTTGTCCAATCTCTTCTTAAAAAACCCCAGTCATGGAGTACCCACAACTCCTGGAGGCAAGTCATTCCACTGATTAATTGTTCTCACCGTCAGGAATTTCACCTTTAGTTCTAGGTTGGTTTTCTCCTTTATTATTTTCCATCCATTGCTTCTTTTTTTATTTCAATGAAACAACGATTTTGTTTCACTTCAAACCTGGATGACAACGTGTTATTTTGAACCATCAGTGACCCAGAATCATTCAGCAGAACTCTCCAAATACGATGGTCTATTCTGGGCCTGAAAAGAAGCACTTTTCTTACATTTTATGCTTATCCCTAATTAGTAGGATTTCCATTCCTTTCTGTTTTCCCCACAATAAGAAGTCTGCATTGGCTTCCAATTCTGCACTCGAGCTCTTTTTTCTCATTGTGTCAATACACACTGCCACAAGAGGAGCCCACAAGGTGGGAAAACATGTGAGCCAAAATCCCTTCCCAGGAAAGTGCAGGTGTCATTCAACAGTGAAACATTAATACATTTGTGTTTGCTTGCAATTACATTCCCCTGTCAGTGAAGAAAATACTACTGGCAGAGGGTTATGTTAAAATTGACTCAGCTTGAAGCCCTTAGTTACAACACCATGTGTTCAAGTTACGGGTTTCGTTAACAGAGGAGTTCTTACACTATGCTTCCAAATGAAAAAAACAACAACAACATTTTTATGTTCATGCTGGGCCACGATAAACAAGATTCAGGAAAAGATATTAAACCCCAGACTAGTTGGAAGGACACTAAGAGTGTAATGTATTGGGCTTGATTGTGACACCACGTGGTAACCTGGAGCTAGCTAACAGCTCTCAGCAACTCAGACACCCCGTCTCCAGTGCTGCTATTGGCTGCCCCTAGGCAGCAATAGGTTGCTTTAAACCTATTGGCTGCCGCCTAGGGGCCAGGCTATAAATTGCTGCAAGCTGCAGCCCAGTTCTCTAGTTCAGATCCTTCAAGCAAATAAATATGATCATTGCTGAACTCACTCACTTCGTCTTCATTCCTGCGCAACGAACTCACTACACATTTACTGCAACTGTACACATAGCGTTTCTTTCACCACTAAACTGTTTTTAGGGCAAACATTACTCTGGTCTTTTCAATCCCATTGACATCAACAGAGATATGACCAGGTTGTCAAGAGTACCCTGCGTGAGGTCAAGAAAACCAGCACATTTTTCCTCCATGCTGGGAAAAGAATAATTAAAAGGAAACTTTATTGCTGAGAAGCTGAAAGAACTTCAGCTTCTTCTAAATATAGTCAGTTAATTAAGCCACAAGATGGGCATACAATATATGACCAGCTGCCTACAATCTTCTTTCAGAGACGTTCCTCTTTTCAAATGAAGTTCAGTTCCTGGTCTGATAACTAAAAGCATTTATCCCTTGAAGTCTTTTGAGGGCCTCTCTTTCCCCCCCCCCCTTTGGACACAAAAGGCCTAAGCCAGAAATAACTTCACAGGAGGCATAAGGCAGCTAAAACCCAGCTTTGTTGCCCTTTCTTACTACTGTAGGGTCCCAGAATGTTAACTGCATAGCTAAGTTTTTACAAGAAATGTTTATCACCGAGAGGCCTGCGACTACAGCGATGCATGTTTGCGTCAGGAATGGGTGACAGACAAAGAAATCAAGTGTTATTCATTTTAGGTTTCTGCATTTGTTCCCAAGAAATGGATATTTATGGGATCTGATGGTGAAAAACTCTGGCGAGTGGAATTCATACACATTCATCGCTCGGAAACAAGTGATTGCTCTCAGAGAAGACATTACAGATGAAGCAGAATACACTTTTTTTTCCCCAGCGCACCCCTTTTTATATTTAAATCCACAGACCAGAAATTGAAAGAAGACAGAAGACACCCTAGGACTTATCAATGCATAGCAATATAACCCGTTTGAGGAAATGTGTACGGGGAAAGGAGACCGTTCGTAGCAAAATCAGTAAGATGCATTCCTGTCTTTTCCTTTCCTTGTGGAAAGGATAAAGCAATCACCTTTTTTAAAAAAAATAAATAAATAAATGCTGAACTAAAATATTCTCTGCACCCCGAATTCACACTTCTTCCTTGAGTGACGTGAAGAAGATGGTAGCAGACATTGTAACAAAGGGGTCCCAAAGGAGTAATACAAATAGGTAGACTTACCTAGCAAGAGTATTTGAATATCTCTTTTCCTCTCTCCCACCCATCATTTATTTTTTTTTAAAAAAACCCTATTATTAAGATTGAAGAAAGAATAATTGCAGCCAGCCTGCCTTCCACAGAAGACCTGTATGTTGTGAGGGTCAGAAGGAGGGCTGAGCAGATATCTACAGATCCCTCACATCCTGGGCACAAATTGTTTCAACTTCTCCTGGGTTTGTCTATTTTAATGAAAAGAAAGACGAGGGGTGACATGATAGCAGTCTTCCAATATCTCGGGGGCTGCCACAAAGAAGAGGGAGTCAAGCTATTCTCCAAAGCGCCCGAAGGCAGGACAAGAAGTAATGGATGGAAACTAACCAAAGAGAGAAGCAACCTAGAAATAAGGAGAATTTAATTCCATTTATATCCCGCCCTTCTCCGAAGACTCAGGGCGGCTTACAAGCTTAGCAGAACAGACAGAACAATGAAACAGTGGAACAGCCTGCCTCCAGAAGTTGTGAATGCTCCAACAGTGAAAGTTTTTAAGAAGAGATTGGACAACCATTTTTCTGAAATGGTACAGGGTTTCCTGCCTGAGCAGGGGGTTGGACTAGATGACCTCTCCTGCAACTACCTTTGAGTTACCTTTAGCTTCACCCTGGAGAACATTTATTCCTGATACTTCAGTTGATCAATTTCACTGATAGTAATAACAGGCCATCCTTTTAAGCCTCCAGAACAAAACCTCTTGATTTGTGATAGATTTGAATTATTTGTAAAATATATAGAAAAAGGTGGAACTCTCACCCCACAATCAGAAGTCTGTGAGTTTGATCTTAGGCAGTTGTTTTTCCCTCTGGTCGCAAAGAGGAAATATCTGCTGTGAACTCCACATAGGCGTCAGGAAGGGCATCCAGCCAGTAAATGCTCAGCTCCATTCGGTTGCTCCAACTCCACCGCGATAAAAGGGATTACAGGGTCATTAAAAGAAAAAAAAATAATAAGCAGCCTATGCACAGGAATCTTCTAATCTAAAGTAATGGTGGGCAGCTGGTTAGAGTTAGATAAGGGTCCATGGAATTAAATAGTCCATTTGTGCCTACATAAGGATTCTAGGTGGATCCCTCTTTTAACTCTGCCCCCATGTTCCGCCTATCCTTCTCCTACAGAAATATCAGCATAAAATATAGGTTCTCCTGCTCAAGCAGGGGGCTGGACTAGAAGACCTCCAAGGTCCCTTCCAGCTCTATTCTATTCTAGATTTAAAATGTCTATCGAAGTTTGGAAGTCCTCCATATGCAAGTAGTAAGCTTCATACCAAGATTCTCCACGTATACTTTCTTATCAGAAAAACGGAGGTGAAGGCACGTAAACTCTTGACATTTAAATAAAGAGGGAGAATAGTTTTAGGAATGTACTGCTATAGATGAATTTAGTTTCTACCCCCATCCCCACTTAACAAACTGCAAAGTTCCTCTCCAGCTTTGAAAATCAAAATGATGAAAACCGCATCCTGCAATTTTCAAAGTTTTCTTCTTTTTCTATAAAGGAAAAAAAAATCTACAAGAAAAGGTGAAATGGAGTGAACAGAGGTCGGCCCCACCCCTCTATTTCTCCCTGAATACCTGTCTAAAAGCCCACGTTCCAGGAGAGGAAAACTTTCACCAACCTAAAGCGTTTTTGCAGAATATAAGTACTGTCTCCCTGCTCCAACTCACAAATCTCAGTTCAGTGCGCCTCTAAGGGAGCAGAGTCACAGGATCCTAATTCAAAAAACTGTCATTTTTCTATCCAGTTGGCTACAATAAATGCACACACCCACTACTCCCTCGTGTTCCAGTCTGGCCCTTCCTCATTAATATTAGTTTTAAACGTCCAATTCCTCTAATCATCGACTTATTGAAAACAAAATTCTCCGCATATGTTTCTTTTTTTTAATTGCAAACTGATAGAATAATTAACTTGACTTCCATGCCCACCATCTCTTATAAATCCGTCCTGTCGAAAGCAGCTCTTTTGTAATTAGTTCTTGGCAGACTGTGACAATAGCTCCGAGCAATGTCTCATGAAAGAAACTGACAAACATCTCTACAGTCCTGAAATTACAGTATATTAGGCACTGGCAACTCGAAGCCTAAGGCCGTCGTGGGCCCCCTGAGGTCCTTCTGGTTAAGTCTGCTGAAGTTAAAACTTCCATTTTTGATGGAGCTCAGCTGCTTCCTCAAATGTCGGGGAAAAGGTTTTTTAAAATGATTTATACATTCCATGCACCTACGTACATAGACAAGTTCCAGGACCCTAAAGAAAACTCCCTGGTGTGCCCTTTACATTAAGAAAGAAAATGGTTAGAGCATTTGTGTGCATGCATGTCTCTGTGTCTGTGTGTGTGTGTGTGTGTGTGTGTGTGTGTGTGAGAGAGAGAGAGAGAGAGAGAGAGAAAGAGAGACTGTAAGTGAATAGTAGAGTAAATAGAGACACTCTTGTCTGACATTTCTTTTGGAACCTTCCCACTGGAAATAGCAAGATAAGATTTAGGCAGAACTATTCTCCGAAGGCAGGACAAGAAGCAACGGATGGAAACTAATCAAGGAGAGAAGCAACCTAGAACTAAGGAGAAATTTCCTGACAGTTAGAACAATTAACCAGTGGAACAACCTGCCTCCAGAAGTGGTGAATGCTCCAACACTGGAAGTTTTTAAGAAAAGACCGGACAACCATTTGTCTGTAATGGTATATGGTTTCCTGCCTGAGCAGGGGGTTGGACTAGATGACCTCCAAGGTCCCTTCCAACTTTATTATTATTATTGTTATTGTTGTTATTGAACAATCCAGAGAAAGAAATATTTTGGGGAATATTAAAAAGGCAGAATATATTTCCCCAAAGGATCTTAAAGGCAGAAATCAACCCCCACCGCCACCACCAACCCGCAATCTCTCTGCCCCAAACAGAAACCAGGTCTGCAGAAATGCGGATGTGATAATCTTGTCAGAAAGACTGGAGTCAGAAAACTGGGATTAGAAAGATCCCTAAAATCAACAATCCCTCACACCAAAAATCCAACAGTCATCAGCCATCAGCCCCAAGGAAGCAGGATATGACCTTTGGGACATAATAAGATTAACCCACCACCATCAGAATACCAGAAAGGCACAATCAGACTCAGGTCAAAGTTCATGCCACAGGAACAACTCCAAACAAAAGCCCAAGAAGGTATAAAAACCCACTCCCTACTACATGTGCTCTTTTTAATTCCAGAGCCATTTCTCTGTCTGGCTCTTCTCTTCAG
This sequence comes from Vipera berus, assembly GCF_964194415.1. Taxonomy (NCBI): domain Eukaryota; kingdom Metazoa; phylum Chordata; class Lepidosauria; order Squamata; family Viperidae; genus Vipera; species Vipera berus. The sequence continues at coordinate 72,107,808 of NC_138209.1, read as the reverse complement.
TAAACTACAACCTTCTTTCTAAAGCAGTCACCATGTTGTTTATTCCCGGCTTGGACTGGACCCTGATGAAGACTTTTCTTTCAACAATTATTATTATTATTATTATTATTATTATTATTATTATTATTATTATTATTATTATTATTATTATTATTATTATTATTATTATTATTATTATTATTATTATTATTATTATTATTATTATACTTTCCCCATGCCCATCAACTAATCACCCTGAGAACCAGGTCCTCTGAATGGCAATCATTCAGAAGCCTTTTTTTATTGCTCTCTGAGAATGGAGTCCATAAGCAGCTACAGAGAGGAGCTGTCATGGTTCCGATTAATAAGACAGTTCAAACAAAATCCAGGCATTGTTTATCTAAAAAGTCTTAATAATGAAACGAAACATCGGCACTCATGGAGGGATGCCAGAATCTGAAATCTCCTCCCCTAACCCATCGTATCATACACAATTCCCACCCTTGTTTACACGTCATTAATCACATTCTCCAATTAGTTGTACATATGAAGTTCCACTTCCCTTTCTCTGCCCAGCTATTTCTTATCTTCTCAAAATAGCCATTTGACATTTCCCTCCCTTCTGTGATTCAAAGCGAAGCAGTTTAAACAAAAGGCTGCCTTTTGTCAGTGCAAAAACATGTCAGTGTTTGCAGCATTGACAGGAGCAGCGTGTAGACAAAGGACATCTTTCAAACTCTTGAACCCCATCAATGCATGACTCAAACCCTGCAGAAGTGGCTTCACCATAACCATCTGCATGTGCCTGCTTTAGGTTGTCTCTCGAGATAGCAATAGCAATAGCATTTAGACTTATATACCGCTTCAGTGCGTATAGTCAAGGCTATGGTCTTTCCAGTTGCAATGTATGGCAGTGAAAGTTGGACCATAAGAAAGGCTGAGCGCCAAAGAATTGAGGCCTTTGAACTGTGGTGCTGGAGAAGACTCCTGCGAGTCCCTTGGACTGCAAGGCGATCAAACCGGTCAGTCCTAGAGGAGATCAATCCTGACTGCTCTTTAGAAGGCCAGATTCTGAAGCTAAAACTCAAGTACTTTGGCCACCTAATGAGAAGGAAGGACTCACTGGAGAAGAGCCTAATGCTGGGAAAGATCGAGGGCAATAGAAGAAGGGGACGACAGAGAATGAGGTGGCTGGATGGAGTCACTGAAGCAGTAGGCGCGAGCTTAAATGGACTCCAGAAGATGGTAGAGGACAGGAAGGCCTGGAGGAATGTTGTCCATAGGGTCGCGATGGGTCGGACACGACTTCGCAGCTAACACAACAACAACACCGCTTCACTGTGCTTTGCAGCCCTCTCTAAGCATTTTACAACAAACTGGGTCCTCATTTTACTGTACTAACCTCTGAAGGATGGAAGGCTGAGTTAGCCTTGAGCCAGTGAGGATTGAATCCCTGGTAATCAGCAGAATTAGCCTGCAGTATTGTATTCTAACCACTGGGCCACCAGTGCCCAGTGCCCAATTATGCTTGAATTCTTGTTTCTTCAAATTCCTCCCAACTTCACTTGTTCTACAAAACCCACCCTTCAGGCTTTATTCTGAATAACTCCAGCTTAAGGTCCCTTCTATCTATATTGCCATGGAATTTCTGTAACTAAAAGACATTACAGTGAAATAACCAAGCCCCCATTTTAGCAAAATTCAGGGGCAATGGACAACATTTCCATCCGGACATTTCCCCCACTCCAAATAACAGTTAAGTCCTTTGCAACTGAATTAATCCAATAACATTAACTTTGTTCAATTTACCTTATTTACAATGATTCATGTCACCTGCTTAAGAAGGCCATCAGTTTTGTTGTTTTATGCAATGATGTACATGATGTGTATCACTGTAATGAACTGATGTATAGTTAGTGGACATTCAGGCAGAGTAAACAGCTTCTTTCCCCAATTAAACTCTTGAACTTCAGTTGCTGTGCTCCATCAAGTCCTCTCAAGATTTCCAGCAATGCTTCACTTACTGCAACGACCCACAATGTGCTCACTGAACGGAACTAGATATGTGGTATGTCTATAAAAGGACTTTACTGTTTTGTGAACTTGATGACACTAAGAGTTATCCTACTGGATTATAAAATGACAGGCAGCAGATGTTTTCAAGCAGGAGAGGGGAATAATTTAATATTTTTCCCCTAATGAGCCACTGCCTTCCATCTTTGGAATCCTACAAGCAGGAAATGACAACAATGTGGGAATCCTTTTAATTTTACCTGTTGCAGTTCTACTATTTCAGACCAAACAGACAAAATCTTTTGGTGTCCATTTTCATTTTGGTTGTCAGGATATTAAAAAAAGAAAGAGATCTTGAAACTCTAGAAAGTGTGCAGGAAAGATCGTAGAGGTGATTAGGAGGCTGGAAGCCAAAACATATGAAGAATAATTGCAAGAACTGGATATCTCTAGTTTAATGCAAAGATGGACTAGGGGTGATATGATAGCAGTGTTCTAATATCTCAGGTGTTGCCACAAAGAAGAGGGAGTCAAGCAGTGGTGGGATTCAGCCAGTTCTCACTGGTTCGGTAGAACTGGTAGCTAAATGTTGTTGAGTTTGGAGAACCAGCTGAACCCACACTGCTTCTGGAAGTCCATTCTAGGCCTGGGAGGCCTGGAGGAGGCCTGCCAGGCCTAGAACGGCCCACAGGAAGAACGTGGATGTCACTTCTGGAAGTCCATTCTAGGCCTTGGAGGCCCAGGCCTGCATCCATGCAGAGAACTGGTTGTTCAGGTATTTGAATCCCACCACTGGAGTCAAGCTATTCTCCAAAGCGCTTGAAGGCAAGACAAGAAGCAATGGATGGAAACTAGTCAAGGAGAGAAGCAACCTAGAACTAAGGAGAAATTTCCTGACAGAACAATTAATCAGTGGAACAACTTACCTCCAGATGTTGTGTGTATTCCATCACTGGAGGTTTTTATGAAAACACTGGACAGCCATTTATATTGTCTACAGTTTCCTGCTTGAGCAGGCAGTTGGGCTAGAAGACTTCCCAGTTTCCTTCCAGCTCTATTATTCTGTTACTCTATTAATCATCTGAATTTGGACCTCATCCCAAACAATGAACCAAATTCTAGTCTTTGGTGAAGCGGTAGCAATGTGGATGCTGTTTTTACACATGCTTATACAAGTGCCGTATTTCCTTGCTAATACTGGCATCTTTCTCGTGACGTCTGGGATAACATGTCTCGTAATGTTGTAAATATTCAGAATTTAAACCAATTCTGTGTTTGATCAAACACAGCTTTGGGGGGGGGGAAGAGTAAATTTAAGCATAACTGAAAAGTTAAGAGTTGACTGAAAAAGTAGAATGAAAAGTTTGGGAATGGCATGGTGTCAAGAAACAATTTTGCGATGTCTGCTGTCCACTTAAGAAATATGCTTTCCTGTCTGATGCTACCAGCACCGTATTTGAAAACGGGGCAAGAAAAACATGAAGATGCCATAGGAAACAATACCCATTTGAAGCAAGAACAAAGTGGTATGTGAAACAACGTTCATGTGGTGTTAATGTATGCAGAATAGAATGTAGAACAGCCGCTAATATGGTAGGCAAACCACATGAAAATATATTTAAAAGCCAGCGACGGATGGTTGGGGTGAGTTTGTAAACAGCGTGGATTCAGGAACAAGACATGTTTTGTTGAAGGGTGGAATGCACCAGCAGAGGAGATTCAGGCAAAGTTTAGTTAAAATAGTCAATGATTAAGGTCTCATCCTATCACAAATGTACAATGCCTGTGAGACCAGTTTGTTCTGGTGTTTGGTTCCTGAGACCATTGAAGCTTTTAAACATGAACCATCAACAGCGGGACAAAAAAAAATCAGTAAGGGGCGGATATCACTGTTACTTAGCACAAATGTCAATGGATTGCATAGATGAATGCCAATCATTGTCAGCAAGTCACATCATCCTAGAGTGTTGAAAGATTGTGTGCATCAACTGCCAGTCATATAGTATAATTCATAGAAGGCGCAGTTTACATCCACACTTTTCAGGACTGGTTCCTCAATCACTTTGTGCCAGAAGTCAAGATATCAAAATGAGATGTTGGAGGTACCAGCTGAGGACATGACAGTGTTTCCATTAGAAAAAAAAGTAGGCAAATATTTGGATATTAAATTAACCAAACCATAGATTCAGGATTCATTCTGGCACCTGTAAAAGTTTATGTAGAGAGAGTTTTCGAGGATACAACAGTCGTGGTGGAGGGCCAATATAAAAAGTCAAAATTCTTTATTTTTTAAAAAAAAAACACCAGAAACTTTGCTGTAAGTTGGAAAGCAGTCAAAATCCCAACATTGGCTAATGGAAGTGGACTTATGCTTTGAGAGGCTACCACAATCACTGCCACAAAACCATGAATAAAGCTGGCGGAGAGAGAGAGCAGGAAAAGATTAAGACAATCTTGGATATCAGGTGATGATAGAAGCTGGGATGGCCAAAGTGGCTACGGTCAACATGAAGGAAGATGACAACCACAAAAAGAAAGATGAAGACATGATAACTTTCCAAGTCACGTCGCATGTGTTGATATCCTATCTCAGCCATCTTATCTCATCCAGCCTCATGACTCCCATTTTTCTACTCTAGGAAGATAATCCTAGAAGTCTCAAAGGTGCTATTTCAAAAGGCAACTGGACTGGGGGTTTTTTTTCCCTTGAGGAAGAAGAAGACATTTTGCTTCTCCTCCAAGAAGCTTCATTGGTTTTGGCAGGATGATGGAGACTATGGAGGGATTAGTTCTGACAGCATGGGGAAGGGGGAGGGGTTGGAAGGATATTCCTCTGCGGTCGTCTGGTCTTCTATCTGCAGAAGTTTGACAATAGTAATGGAAGTTTCTCATTTGCCTACTGTGTATTTTGGGGATTGAAAAATCCTATTTACCATTTTACAGGCGTTGAGCTTTAACAGACACCACTTCTCCCTCTTTAATCCATTAAATCTGGAGCTCTCTAGGACCAGTGGTGGCACAGTGGTTAGAATGCAGTAGCGTAGGCTAACTCTGCTCACTGCCAGCAGTTCAATCCTGACAGGCTCAGGGTTGACTCAGCCTTCCATCCTGCTGAGGTCAGCAAAATGAGGACCCAAATTGTTGGGGGCAATAGGCTGACATTGTAAACCACTTAGAGAGGTCTGTAAAGACTGTGAAGCAGTATATAAGTCTAAGTCCTATTGCTATACCTTCCCTCCCTCCTTTTCTTCTTTCTTTCTTTCTTTCTTTCTTTCTTTCTTTCTTTCTTTCTTTCTTTCTTTCTTTCTTTCCTTTCTTTCCTTTCTTTCCTTCCTTCCTTCCTTCCACCATGGTGGCCCAGTGGTTAGAATGCAGTAGTGCAGGCTAACTCTGCTCACTGCCAGTAGTTCGATCCTGACTGGCTCAGGGTTGACTCAGTCTTCCGAGGTCAGTAAAATGAGGACCCAAATTATTGGGGGCAATATCCTGACTCTGTAAACCACTTAGAGAGAGCTGTAAAGCACTGTGAAGTGGTATATAAATCTAAGTCCTATTGCTATTCCCTCCCTCCCTCTCTCCCTCCCTCCCTCCCTCCCTCCCTCCCTTCCTTCCTTCCTTGCTTCCTTCCTTCCTTCCTTCCTTCTTTCCACCATGGTGGCACAGTGGTTAGAATGCAGTATTGCAGGCTAACTCTGCTCACCGCCAGTAGTTCGATCCTGATGGGTTGACTCAGCCTTCCATCCCTCAAAGTCAGTAAATTGAGGACCCAAATTATTGGGGGCAATATCCTGACTCTGTAAACCATTTAGAAAGGGCTGTAAAATACTATGAAGCAGAATATAAGTCTAAGTACTATTGCTATTGCTATTACTGTATAGGAAAAACATTACCTTTTGAGCACATTGTTTAATTGCCTGATCTGATAGCAACTCTATGAGGCCTACAGTATTAAAAGCAAAATAACTATAACAATGGGGAGGGGGAAGTAAACATCTACAGAAACTAAAGACAACATTTTCTCAAAGGTTGATGAGGCAACTTCGGATTTTGTAGCAGATTTTGCAATAGCTAGACTGATATTGATGTGGAAATATTCATTTCTACTTTGGTGCAACACTGATACATGATCCAAACAGTTATAACTTTCAAGATTCTATTCTGGCTTAGTAATATAGAAAGCCCAATATGTTATATTGTTCTGCTTTAAGGTATAAGTAGTCCTGTTCGATAGAAGTATATACCATATTTTCCCGTGTATAAGACGCTGTTTTTTTCCTGCAAACACCCTGTTCAAAAATCAGGTGCATCTTATACAAGTGCAGTGTCTTATACACGAAAAAATAATGGTAACCTCGCAGCCCAGTACAGTGATTGATGGCCGAGGGGGTGGGCGGGACTAAGCCCGCAGAGTGCCATCTGATTGGAGGAAGTCACCTCCCTTGTGTTATGGTACCGAGAAGTACCAGCACCGTAATTGGGAGGGGGGCGTCTTATACAAGGGTGCATCTTATAGACGAAAAAATACCGTAAATCAATCAAGAACTCTGTCAGTCACTAACCTTGTTCACATTAGTGAATTGATTCTACAACTGTATTCTATGTCATCCAGGTCATGGTTGTCCCAAAGATCTTTTTTTTTTTTCAAAAGGCAACTGGGCTTTCTATGTTTTCCCTCGAAGACATTTCGCTTCTCATCCAAGAAGCTTCTTGGATGAGAAGTGAAACCACTTCAAGAAAGAAAACAAAGTTCAGCTGCCTTTTGGAAAAGCACCTTTGGAATTCTAGATTATTATGTTAGCGCCTTTTCAGCTTATTAAAATGACCTAATTTGAAGTTGAGAACTAGTTTAATGTAGGGGTTAAGGCATTGAGCTAATAACCAGGAGATCGCGATTTCTAGTTCCCCCTTAGGCACAAGGCCAGCTGGGTGACCTTGGGCCAGTCCCTTTCTCTCAGCCCTAGGAAGGAGACAATGGCAAACCACTTCTGAAAAACGTTGCCAAGAAAACTGCTGATTTGGACAGCCTCTGAGAATTAGACATGATCCAACCAAATGGAATTACATTTTGATATGTTTTTATTTGGCTCTTCGGCTTTGAAACGGAGATGAGCACCGGCCCCTAGAGTTGGAAACGACTAGCACGCATGTGCGGGGGAACCTTTACCTTTATGTTTTTATTTAAGTATCCTTTGACACCAGTTTAAATGCTTTTAAGAAGTCCTGTGAATTTAAACCGGTTTTCTGTAGGCAGCACAAGTGTTTTGTGTTCATAGTGACAAAAGAAAGCCACTCTATCTAGGTAAAAAAGTCAGCTGTCAGCACGTGATCTGTCCACTTTTCTCCTCAATTAGATGGATGTTACACTTCAACACTCCAGAAGGCTCTGCAAACTATTTTAATTCCCTTGTTTGTTAAGTTGCCAAATACACAACTCAGTGTAATCTACTCCACTGCTGCATTCTTATTCTGTTCTTGATACAGTGCCATAACATTCAGACACCATTCCTAATGAGTACAAGAAACACGACACAGAAAGATGATTGCCCACAATGAAACACAGTTGTCCTATACTGCCACGTTTCATAAGCCGTTTGCCCCTGTAATTGCTTTTGACATCGTCCTTCATGAATGCTATTTATCATTATCTGGCACCAATTTGGATAATCGTTCCTTGAAAATTTCTACCTACAAAGCTGATGCACACATTAAACCCTTGTTCTTACAAGACTGTCATCTCAGAAGCAGATGGAATTAGCAGGTGGCTGTCAGTCACCGTTGTCTGAAATTTGTCCTCAAGTGTTTGGGGATATTAGTCTGCTTCAAAGTTGGTGTGTTTCTTCAATGTCCCACGTAGGCATCTTTTTCCATACGTTGCCATCGTTCTGTTTCCCTGGAGGGCTGTGGTCTCTGCAGACGTTCTCATATCCCCTTTATGAATGTATAGATTTGACCATGTGTATAGCAGTGGTAGGTTACAAGAGATTAATGAATAAGTAAAATACTTTTGGGGGGGGGAAATATTGATGCTAATAGTACATGTCATCACAAAGAAAAAAATAGATGATAGATAGATAGATAGATAGATAGATAGATAGATAGATAGATAGATAGATAGATAGAGATGATAGAAGGTAATGATAGATAATAGAGAAAAGATGATAGATAGATAGATAGATAGATAGATAGATAGATAGATAGATAGATAGATGATAGATAGATAGATAGATAGATAGATAGATAGATAGATAGATAGATAGATAGATAGATAGATAGATAAATAATAGATGGTAGTAGATAGATGATAGATAGATAGATAGATAGATAGATAGATAGATAGATAGATAGATAGATAGATAGATAGATAGATAGATAGATAGATAGATAGATAGATAGACAGACAGACAGACAGACAGACAGACAGACAGACAGACAGACAGACAGACAGATAATGGATAGACAGATCAGAGACAGAGAGGACAGATAATAGATAACAGTTGAGGGATAGATAGAGAGAGAGAGGGGGGTGGATAGATGATATATAATAGATGAGAGAGAGAGAGAAATCCCATTTCTACAGTAGAGTGCAAAGATGCTTTCAAAATATTGGTTGTTTTTTTTTTATCTGAGACAATGATTAATCTATGTTTCCTCATAAATTCTACAATATTGTCGGTCCATTTATGTTTTTAAAACTTTCCATTTTGCACATGGGGCTGACATTATGTGCATTTTAAAGTACGCAAGTAGCACAAAATGGGGTATCTAGACTGCAAGTGTATGACCAAACTGTTGTTGTTGTGGTTTTTGTTTTTTGTTTTTTTTTTTTTAAAAAGAGTTCACGGGTTAGCCATTAGCTGGCCAAGTGCTGTAAATTAAATCCACACACCCAGCAAAATGTAATGAATTGTAGCAGGAAAAAAACCAACTTTAGTTTAGCAATAAGGATTGGAACAAACAAAGAGAATTTGGGAAAGTTATCTTCTAAATGCAAAAATGCATGTTTGTGCCGTGAAAGCAGTCTTATCAAAAGGCTTTTAAGATGTTCAGACCTGCTTAGATGAATGTAATTATACTCTTAAAAGCTTTATAAAGAAAATTGCTTCAACAGAAGGTCTTGGCATTAACCTGCAAAGCCCAAACAACTCTGTAACCAGGATACCTAACTTGAATTCTTCTGAATATGCCACCTGCAGGTATTCATTTAGTATCAATCAGAAGGCAGTTCGTCTTTATAAATGGCTGCCTTCTGTGGAATACCAGAGAGATTGAAAGTGAACTAACTTTATTTCAGTCTTGAAAACATGTTTATTCATCTTGGCATTTGCAAGATGCCTGTGACATTCCATGAGTTGTAGCTATTACTTTGTCACATTTTTGCATTTTTTATGGGTTTTGTTGTGTTTCAAACATGTGCAAAATTTATTTCCATACTATATGTCACCTAAAGATAATTCAAGAATTATAGGAAATATAATTGAAGATGAATAAACAATTTCCTTAAGCAAATACGCACATCTTAACTGGAAATATTCTGCTTTGGGATGCTTAGAAATAAGTAATAAAAAAACAAAACCTTAGATTTGTAATCGGAGGAAAACACAAGGAAATTAAAACTTTAATAATCGTCCAATGCCCAAATGATGGACTGAAAGTTTCACAGTTTGCATTTCATTTTCTGAATGAAATAAGCGACATGAAATAAAACTTTTATTTTCACATTATTGAATGTAACGCGTGTGTGTCCATAGGGACTCTTTCCATCTCTGAACCACAAGTAATGCAAAGCTCAGTTAATCTGGCAAAAATCTAGTAGATTAAGCCTTAGAATGGATTTTCAAACATTCCATTTCCAAAAGAAATAAGATTTCAGGTCTTTTTTTTTTTAGGTAAAGACTCTTCTTTCAATGTATAACCTGAGAGATTTTGCTAGATATTAAAAGACAATAAATTGAAGAACTCTAATTTTAGTTAAAACAGGAAATCCCATTTTAATGAATGTGAGGTGGTTGCTCAAAATCAGCGAAATCAACCTATCTTCAAGCAAATGGCCATTATTATTATTATTTTAAATTTAATCCATACCTAACTAAAAATACATTTCTCATAGTGTGTTAAGTTCCCCATTATAATTACTCAATGACGTGCTTATTAGAGGGAGGTGAAACTAGGAAGAAAAAAAGAAGCAGAGATAAGAAATAGCTCTTCTATAATTTTTCAGTGGCTTTATATGAGGAAGAGAGATATTACTTGGAAAATACAAATTAATGTTCTGTATGTAATGAACTTAGTTACGTTGAATTTAGTGAATCTCGATACTAGGGCAGAGTTATGTTGAAAATGGTGTCATCTGAGGAGGCAGGGGGAATCATATTTTCAATAAGAATCCGCTTTATCGTTAGGCCTATGTCAGGGGTGTCAAACTCAATTTCATTGAGGGCTGCATCAGCATTGCGGTTGCCCTCAAGGGGCCGGGTGGGTATTGCCAAGGTGGGCGTGGCCTACTGGGTGGGCGTGGCTAGAGTGTGTATGGCCTACTGGGTGGGCGTGGCCAGCTCTACATCGTTCGCATCAAGGGTGCCTATGGGGGCCTGGGCAGGAGTGGGACAGATCTGAGGGCCTCTGGCAGGAGGAGGGTCTCTGGGCCAGGGCCAAGGCAGTGGGGGCCGTTCCCTCACTGCTTCCAGGATGGCTTCGCGGGCCACATGAAACCACTTCGCGGGCCAGATCCAGCCCCCGGGCCTTGTGTTTGACATGTCTGGCCTATGTGTTTATTAGCTTCTGCTTATTTTCTCTGACTTCAACAGGGCTGCTAAAGTAACATTTGCTGACCTGAAAAACTGAAGAAGCTTCTTGGATAAGAAGCGACATGTCTTCAAGGAAAGTCCAGTTGCCTTTTGAAAAAGCGCCTTTGGCATTTCCAAAAAAGGAAGAAGAATTCCACTAGAAGCAAGATCTCAAGAACTTACACCCCCAACTGAAGTCAAAACTCCGATGTAATGGCATTGATTACAACTGCCCAAGTAGCAATAATTAATATGTTTTGCAGGCAATCAGTTCAGGTTGGATAAAATGTGGAACACAAGCACCATGAGCTGGAGATATTATTGCCAGAACTATTCAAATGTCCTCTCCTATTTTACAGGGACGTGGTGGCTCAGTGGGTTAGGATGCTGAGCTTGTCGATCAGAAGGTCGGCAGTTTGGCGGGTCGAATCCCGAGTGCCGCATAACAGAGTGAGTGCCTGTTACTTGTCCCAGCTTCTGCCAACCTAGCAGTTCGAAAGCACGTAAAAATGCAAGTAGAAAAATAGGGACCACTACGGTGGGAAGGTAACAGCGTTCCGTGCGCCTTTGGCGTCTAGTCATGCCGGCTACATGACCACGGAGACGTCCTCGGACAAGCGCTGGCTCTTCAGCTTTGAAACGGAGATGAGCACCGCCCCCTAGAGTTGGAAATGACTAGCACGAATGTGCGGGGGAACCTTTACCTTTATTTTACAGAAGGCAATAGCTTGAAAGAGCAAGCTCTATTTGAGTATCAAATTCCTTCCTTCCCATTCTCTTCTTCCTTAGCAGGGAAGGGAAAGAATTTAGAACAGACATGTCAAACTCGCGACATCACGTGACGTCGCACAACGTATCGGGACTGTTTTGCCATTGCCGGCAATGGGGTGGGTGTGGCTTCTGCATGATGCCTCCCAGCCTATAGGCCAGCAGTTTGACATCCCTGCCTTAGAATAAACAGATGACTCTGTCTTAAGGCAATAGCTTCAATACCACTGGACAGCAAAGCAGCATAATTTCCTTTGACAAATGTCTACAAATATTTGAATGAGATGCACATCCAAGTCTATTTAGAAGCACCACTATGTGCAATGTTTATTTACATGAGTGACAAGTTAGGGCATACAATCTTTGGGACACAACCTGTGTCTTTTTCTTTTCTTGTTAGCAACTAATATCTCTTGTAACGAAAATCATTATCATGTTTAACACTTCAGGCTGCATTCCAGTCACTTAATACTAAATTTAAACTATTCACAATTAGCAAGCTAGAACATTGTTAACGGAATACGCAATTTGATCTCCAATTTACATTAGCACATGTTTCATTAAATAGCTGCTGTATTTTGCAGAAATGCAAAACTCAGAGAACTTTGTAATATGCTGGAATGGGTTTTTTTGCGAAATTTTTCATGCTGTTCTTTCTGCAAGGAGTTTTGAAAAATTTACTTACCAAGCTTCAGACGCATAAACCTATTAAGTGAAAAATTGCACAGCAGTTTTATTTTTAAGGCTTCTGCCACAAATTTGTGCTGTAGCATACTAAATGTTGGCCAGTGAGGACCATTGTAGAATGATAGGCCAGCCCACAATCAATAATCAACATCCAGACGTGATCAATTATTGTTTCAGGATGCATTCTGGTTTGGTAATTTCTTCTTTTTTCTGACACTGGCATTCTTGGTTTGTACAAGCATATGACAAGAAGAAATAAATGCCAGTTTAAACTATAATAGATATTGAACCTGAAGCTCAAACACTTTGGCCACCAAATAAGAAGAGAGGATTCATTGGAAGAGACCTTGAAGTTGGGAAAGATGGAAAGTTAAAGGAAAAGAGGATGGTGGAGGATAAGATGGTTAGAGAGTGTCAACCCTGATTGGAAGGAAAGATACTGAAGTTGAAACTCAAATACTTTGACCATCAAATGAGACAAGAAAACTCATTGGAAAAGACTCTGATATTGGAAAAGATGGAAGGCAAAAGGAGAAGCAAATGGCAGAGGAGGAGATGGTTAGATAGTGTCATTGATGCAATGAACATGAATTTGGGCAAACTCCAGGAGACTGTGGAGGACAGAGGGGTCTACTGTGCTCTGGGGTCACGAAGACTCAGACACGTTGCGAGTTTGACACTCCTGATTTAAAAGCTAACCAGCTGATGTAATGTAAGATGTATGATGTAATGTTGGGAATGACTCAGCAGGGCCTATGTCCCTTTAAGAGCAAGCAGGGTCTGTATCTCTTTAAGAGCTTTGTATAAATGGAAGGCTCCGCTGCTGTTTTCTCTCTCTTCTGTTTCCTGCTGTAATCGTGGTGTGTTGGATCCTGCTGTAATAGCATGTGTATGTATATTGTTCGTGGTATATCATATTGTAGATAGTGTAAGATAAGCCACCATTTAATGTAGACCACTGTTTACTGTGTTTACTCCTGGATTGTCTCAACGGAATAAGACTGTGCATGCTCTGACAGTTAATCAATATCAGTTTTAAATAAGTAAGGTATTTTACAGATTGGCCATTGACCCCAATAAAGAGTTGTCATCTTAAGCAAACTTGGCTTATAGCTTTGATGGCATAGCACAACTATTTTGCTTCCAAAAAATGACTTAGTAGAGATTCCTGTGGACACCAGTAGAGGAATGGAGGTGAACATACATGTCCCAGGTTAATACTACAGGATCCAATCTGGGTCAGTCACCAGGACCAGAGGTTTAGTCTTCTGAAGCTTTCATACTCAGGATGGACCCGATCCTCAGGAAACTTCTCTTTAATAGAACGTGAAGACGTTTTCCAATACCAACTCATAATTTAAAAGCTAAGTTAAATAAATTACACTTTGATTTGGGATATCATCTAAATTTAGATGGGTGAGTGGAGGTGATTGTATGTAGGGGGGGAAAGAGGGAACAAGAAAAATAAATTAATATGCCCCCCCTTTTTAGTGAAAGAGGGCATTGAATAAAAGCAATACTAGCAGGTTTTCCATATTTTCACACACACACACACACACACACACACACACACACACACACACACACGAGAATTCCCTGAACAAAATGAGGTCAACATATCTGACTGAAAGAATAAGGTTACCCAGTTTTAAGTAAAGGGACGCTGGAATCTCTTTGGGTAGATCTCTGTCCAATTCTAATTTGCCAGGTTGTTTCATTTTAAATAGAGCCAAAAAAAAAAACCACACGAGGGCTAATTAGTTCCAGCAAGCCACTTAGCCACAACCGTTAAAGAGCTCCCTTGTATAGCTTTTCTGGTAAACTGAACTACAATTGATTCCTTTCCAGAAGGTATTTATCTCTCTCTCTCTCTTTTATTTTTTAATCCTCAGGTGGAACATCAGTTCAAAGTTCTTGAAAATTAAATGGAATTCACTGAATTAAAGTTTGTTGTTTTTTTTTAAAAAAAGTATAATACTACTGAGTGCATTCCTAATTCCTTTTAGTCAGCTTTTTGAGTTGCATCTACAGAAGATGCTATGCACAAATGTTTAAGTTTGAACAATAAGCTGAACAAGGAATGAGGGGCCCTTGGTCCTCTCTGAGCTTGCTTCTTTTCTTTTTTTTTTATTAAAAAGTTTTATCATACATTTTATCTTTAACAAACCCCCCTACCCCTCCCCTATCCCTCCCTCCTTACCCCTCCCCCCCTCCCCCCCCCGACTTCCCAGAGCTAAGTACAAGGTATAAAAAACAAAAAAAAGAATCATAAACAACCACATGCTAACAACCGTAAACTCTAAAATCTATCACTCTCTAGCTCATATAGAATAACTACAAACACTATTAATATAAAATCTTCATTTCAAAAAAAGGATTTAGGCAATCTAGCATGACTTGGGACGCGCTTAAAAGCTCCAGCCTTGTCCATCTGTACATCCAAAACACCATTCCAATCCCCCATAAAAATAACAGATTTATAATCCAACTGGGTAAGCTTTGTATAAAGTAAACTAAAAAAGTCAGCTTGTTGTTAATTAGGAGCATATAATCCAACTAAAAGCGTCTTTTTGCCTTCTAGCAGCAGCTCTATCATAACGTATCTTCCATGCTTATCTGCTTCAATTAAGTCTGCTGTTAAAGCACTTTTAACATAAACAACCACTCCATTTTTCTTATTCATTGCAGAAGCAACAGATCGCGTACCCAACCTTGAGTTCAGTAAATACTTTTGATCCACAACCCTAATATACGTTTCTTACAAACATATAACATCTATCTTGAATTGTTTTAAATATTGAAAAACTTTCTGCCTCTTCTGTGGTGAATTTAGTCCATTAACGTTCCAAGTTAAAAATTTAGTTGTCATGCATATCATCCCAAAGCTCTTAAAGCGCTGCTCTGATAGGACTATCTTTTTTAGGCCGTGCTCCTCCCACTGCTTGGCTATAAGTACGTTGTGAAAGTTCCATAGACTTCTGCTGATCTTGTTCTTTTATTTTTTATTTTTTAATCATTTTAAAGCAGCACGCGTCACCCTCTGCTCTCTAAGATCATCCAAAGAAGTTGTAGCTTGATCTCCTCCAGCACCGTTCTCCTCTGTCTGTCCATCTTCAGCCTCTTGATGTTCTCCTTCTCCAGATCTCTTTGCAGCTTCCAAAAGTAATAATGGGGTTGCTTTTAAAATGTTATTGTAAAAATCACGCGCCTGCATCACAGTACCCAAACGGTACCTTTTACCTTCGTGCATCACCATCAACCCAACTGGGATCTCCCATCTGAACCTTATATCTCGTTGTTTGAGCTCTTGCACAAGAAATGTAAAATCCTTCCTTCTCCTTAAAATCTTTGGAGGAATTTCTTTTAGAACCAAAACTTCTTGATCAGCAATCACAACTTTAGAATCATAGGCAGCTTGTATAACTTCATCTCTAATTTCCCTCTTTACAAAATAAACCACCACATCTCTAGGCAGCTTTCTCTGTCTAGCAATCCATGAATTCACACGAAACACTTTATCCATGCCTCCCTTTATTTCAGATGCTGGCTGGTTCAATACCACTTCCAGAGCCTCAGAAATCAGCTGCTTTAGATCTTCCTTAATATTCTCTTTTAAGCCTCTGATTCTAACAGCAAACTGCATCTGGTAATATTGAGCAAGACTCAATTCTCTGTCCATTTTGTCTCTTAAATCTTCATTCTCCAATACTTTTGCTTCTAATATGGCATTCTTTTGAGTCAAATCTTCCACTTTTTCATCCAGGTCTTCCACACATTCAACCACTTTATACACTGAAGACAAAATGTCTGCCTTCATCACACTGAACTTCTGTTCCATCCTCTCTTCCATTCTCTCCTCCAATTTCTCCAATTTCTCCTCCATCCGTGCAAATTTATCACCCATTGATTCCAGAATTACCTGGGCATGTTTTTCAAGAGCATCTTGTAGATCCTTCGGTGTCAATACATCAGGAGGATGCAACGCCTGCAATGATGATTGTTGCGTCGGAGAAGTTCCAGCACTCCGAAGAGTTTTTGAGGGAGGTTTAGCCGCCATCTTTTACTTCCACTTGTGACGCACTTTCACTTTAAGTTTAAAAAAGTCCATCAAGCTCGAGAGTAAAATATAATAATCCTCTTCATCCTTTCCTTTTGTACCGCTCTGCCTGCTCCTTTTATTCCATAGTCCTTCCTTCAGGCAGGGGTGGTCGCAAACGCCTGGCTCTGCTCCAAGAAATCCGGAGCAGAGACGCTGGCCAGCTGGGAGCGACCCAGGCTACGGGGGAGTTCGATCCTTCAGCCGCCCAAACTACAAGCTCAGGCAGCCCCGGAGAACTCAACCCCTACCTGGGGCCTCACCCCCTCCTCTTCTCCCGAGGAGGGGGCTTCAAATTCACCCGAACAGCTGATCGATGCTGTTTCGGGTGAAAATTACTCAGCTGAGCCGCGGGCAGCCCGGGAAGGCTGTCTCCGGCGCCGCGCAGCCACCAGAAGTCGAGCTTGCTTCTTTTCTTGTAAACTGAGAGCAAACCAGCACTCCCTAGCTAGCACTGATGATGTTACCTAGTTGGGTAATGAAACATCTGCAAGAAAACAAGCAAGTTTAGAGAGCACCAAGGACCCCACAGCCTCCTCCTCCTCCTCCTCCTCCTCCTCCTCCTCCTCCTTCTTCTTCTTCTTCTTCTTCTTCTTCTTCTTCTTCTTCCTCCTCCTCCTCCTCCTCCTCTTCTTCCTCCCTCCACAACCCATCTTCCTTCTAGCACTGATGATGTTACATAGTTAGGGTAATGAAACATCTGCAAGAAAACAAGCAAGCTTAGAGAGCACCAAGGACCCCACAACCGCCTTCTTCTTCTTCTTCTTCTTCTTCTTCTTCTTCTTCTTCTTCTTCTTCTTCTTCTTCTTCTTCTTCTTCTTCTTCTTCTTCTTCTTCTTCTTCCTCCTCCTCCTCCTCCTCCTCCTCTTCTTCCTCCTCCTCCTCCTCCTCCTCTTCTTCTTCTTCCTCCTCCTCCTCCTCTTCCTCTTCCTCCTCCTCCTCTTCCTCCTCCTCCTCCTCCCTCCACAACCCCTCTTCCTTCTAGCACTGATGATGTTACCTCATTAGGGTAATGAAACATCTGCAAGAAAACAAGCAAGCTCAGAGAGCACCAAGGACCCCTCATTTCAACCCTGAGCTACAAATATTCTCCTTCATTGTTAACAGAGAATTTATACAGAAGTCAAGGATGAAGAAAGAAGACCACAAACAGCCCTATGGAAGAGGCCTAAGTTCTGCGTTGAAGGCATCTATGAAGCCTCGGATATATCTGAGATTCTTTTCTTTAAATGGCATGTTAACTCAGTTGTATGCAGACAACAGCATCCCCCTTTGTCCAACGCTAATCCTATTCAGAATGCATCTCATAAGCAGCTAGTTATAGAGGCTCTTTTAAGATGCTTGCCTTGTCAGAAGAGTCTTCAGTCTCCTACACATCTGACCTCTGCTTGCTTCCTCTTCTTCTACTCAAATGTGAAGAAGCAAGTGAGGAGCATCCCTGTAGCTAAAATGGAAACTTCGCAACTTAGGATTCCTGCATTTGCAATTTATATTGTCAGAAGGCAGGCAAACCTTAGTTCACCACACTAATCACTGAAGGCTGCTATAGGTCTCTGGGGTTGAAATGTTCAGAAAGTCAGTAGGACAACAGCTAAAAGCAATGCCACGTTAGCAATCAGTCTCTATTAAAGAAAGATTGGAAACATTAGTATAATGAGGCAACATAATATTTACTGTTTTCTCAAACATAGTAGTTACTGTTTTCTCAGGTCCCACTTCATTTGATCTTCCAGGTAAACCATAATGTGTAGCTCATACACACCTGTGCAGAAACATCTTCAACCCTCTCTGCAAAAGAAATGCTCCCCTATAAATGTCCCAGAGGTGTTTTTCCAAAAGACGAATGGACTTTCCAAAAGTCCAGTTGCTTTTTGGGAAAGCACCTTGGGGATAACTATGAGCTGGCCATAGACATTCCCTGTATTCAGCCAGTTTGCACTGGTTCAGTAGAGCTGGTAGCTAAATTTTGCTGCATTTGGAGAACTGGATGGCTTCCAGAAGTCTTGTCTAGGCCTAGGAGGCCTGCAGGCCTCCCAGGCCTAGAACAGCCTGCCAGAAGTCCATGGATGCCATTTCTGGAAGTCTGTTCTAGGCCTCAGAGGCCTCCCAGCGGCCTCCCAGCCTGGAACGTGTCAAGGAATAATTCTTCCTATCAGAGGGTGATGGACCGTGCTTCAGATGATGCATAATATGTGTGGGTGAAGGAAAATAAAGCTATAAATAAAGTTACAACCAATGTGGCAAGTGGAGCTTGCGGATCACGCCTGGGACCATGACCACGACCTTGTCATCTGCCTCTACCTCTGCCTCCTCTGGAATCTGTTCCTCTGGGCTGGTACGTGACGGGCACTGGAAATCATTGGGGACAATCCCAGGTGGCATGTCCCACATGATTGCAGATGTAGCATCTTGGCATCCTTGGAACGTAGGCCCTTCCACGGAAGGGATGCCTTGCTGGAGCTCTTGATGCAGGTGGTCTTAAATGTGGTGCGGCTAGCATAAGTGCCTCTTCTTCAGTTAAAATCCTGCATACATGATCCACTGTGCATTGAGCAATAGGCACTTGATTAATCTTAGTAATAGCATCTTTCCACTCGTAATTCAATGAATTGATGATAATGCTGATCATTTGAAAATCATCAATAGGATAACCTTTTTCACCCAGTTCTTTTCTAATTCCTTTCATTTTAGTCAAATGTTCTCCGATACGTTCACCAGGTTTTAATCAGGAACCATGGAACTCAGACAAAAGTAAACATGTTGACTCAATTGACGTAGGCTGATAACATGTCTCTAATTGAGTCCAAATTTGTTGGGCAGTTGCATCTTGTGAAAATGTGAGCTGCAGCTCAGTGTCCATTGACATCAATAATGTTGTACATGCTTTATTATCCAAGTCCCATATGTCAGGAGTCCATGGCTGGGCAGGAGGATTAAACACCATCATGTGAGTTCCTTCTCTGCATAGCAATAGGCCAACTTCCCTGACCCATGCCCTGTAATTCTGTCCTGACCGCTTTAATTTTAGGTCACCAGCCAGTGGTACAATAGAGGGTGTCTCTTGAGGAACATGCAGTTGAGGTACATGCTGTGCAGGTTGTGTAATCCGACCATAACCTGCAGGGGGCATCAGTGGCATCTGTGCCTGTGCCCAGACATGCGACAGTTGCATTGGAGCTGCTGGTGGTACAGGTGCTGGCTGTGACTGTATTTGAGCCGCCAGTCCACCCTGGCCAGCAGGAGGCGCTGGCGCTGGGGCTGGTGCATCAGCATGACCTGTAGATGGCACTGGCCTTCGCAATTGAGAACCCAGTGGCAATTGCGTGTGGGCTAAATATGGATGTGCTCTGCCAGGTAGAGGGACTTGTATAGAAGCAAATTAACAGGAATACTAGCACCATCAGGGGCTGGAGTCTCAGGTAACTGTAGAAACTTTGCGTCTCTGAGCAATGATTCCTGCCTGGACATTTGTGAGAGTGAGAGCTCCAGGCTTTGCAATTCATGTCTTAATGCAGCTTCACCAGCAGATGGTGCTCTAATTTTAGATTCAGGCATCATTGTGACTCTGTGTGTAGACATTTGAGACTGCCCATAGTCATGTGACTGTAATATAGGAGCTTCCAGTTCCCATTTGTCTGACATGACACTCAATGGTGGGTGTGACTTTGGCTTTGGAGAAGAAGAAGGAGGTGAAGGCATCATGGCCAACACTGGCCTTTGAATCACAGCAGAGCCCCCCTCATGCTGCATTGATACATATTCTTTTGCCTGCTGCAATCGCTTTTCAAAAACACCAATTTGTTCACAGTAGCCTTGCACAGCCCTCTCTCGCATAGTTGGCTCAGGGCTTGGAGGAGCATGAGGAATGTTCTCCAGCCTGACTTTAGGTTTCGCTCCAAGCCTTTGGAATTCATCATGAGCCCCTGGAGTATGAACATTTTCAAGGGCACCTGCCAGGGAGCTTGGAAAAGCAGAAAAAAGAGTGGCTGACCTTGCATCGTCGACAGGAGCAGGTGTGTCTTCTCCAAGGCATGTGGCTGAAGCGAGCGGAGTCTGTAAACTCAAAGGAAGATGCCCCAGAGACAGGCTCTGAGCCTCCCTTTTTATCCGTACCTTCCTTCCCAACATGTTTCAGCAGTTAATCACAGCTTCCTCAGTTGCCAGAACTAACTGATAACAGTCTCAGAAACATGCATCGTCTAAAAACATAAATCAAACCATCCTCTGCTACCAATGTCAAGGAATAATTCTTCCTATCAGAGGGCAATGGACCGTGCTTCAGATGATGCATAATGTGTGTGGGTGAAGGAAAATAAAGCCCGACGCATATTCTATTAAAAACCTTTAGTCACAAAAGAAAAAATATATAAACAAAAAAAGCTAACCGACTACATCCTCTCTCATCAGACAGAAAAAGGAAAAAAGTAAAGACAAAGACTAGAAAAACTTTTTACGCTTGCGCACACAGCAAAGCTAACTCATAACATAGCTAGACCACATGACATTCACTATGGTTACCAGATAGGTTATCAACACAGGTGCAGAACAGAAGGAAATGTACAATTAGAATTGAGCTTTTCGGACGAACTAAAAAAAATGTGCAGTGACAGAACGGCCCACCGTAAGTGCATTGGTGCCACTTCTGGAAGTCCGTTCTAGGCCCCAGAGGCCTCCCAGGCCAAGAACAGCCCTCTGGAAGTGCATGGATGCCATTTCCAGGTGTCTGTTTTAGGCCTCGGAGGCCCAGGCCTGCATTGAACAGGAGAACCGGTTGTTCAGGTATTTGAATTCCACCACTGCTGTAGATGCACTTAAGTACTCCCCATGAGACAATTGATTAAGAATAGGGAGGCAGATAGTCAGATTCCCCCATTCCTACTACATGACTGCCATTGCTTCCTTATCTTTTATGCTGGTAGTGGTAGACTATCACTGTGAAGGAGAGCTGAAAACCCACACTGCTGATCAAGTTTAAAAGCTGCCAGTACTGGTGAGATGCTATCATTTCTGAACATCATTTTAAAAAAGAAACAGAAAGGACTGAGAAACTAGGATATGGACTAACACAAAGCAAATGAGCTGTGGCATCTATCCTGCCAAATTACCTGTGTAGTCTATTTCTTTGCATACTGCACCCAAGTCAGAAGTCATGTCTGCAATTGCAAAAGAGCAGCCAAGAGATATGATGTCTTGAAAACAAAGGGAACACCCTATATTGGTGTATCCTGAGTACATGAAGTGGGTCATAACTTTTCTCATTTCTTTCGGGAGGACATGAATGATTTTGACCCAATTGATGGAGTCTCCTTTTGTAGGCAAGACCATTATGAGTTATTCCTTAGAACAACATCCAGATAGAGATATATAGTATTTAAGTGGATAATAAAACATTGGCAAGAAAACAGCCCAAGGTCAGAGAGTATCAAGGACCCCTAATATAAAAATAAGAAGAGACAAAGGTCTCTTTCAACCTGACCATAATTTCTGGTGGATATCCCCATTGCTTTATTCCAAAATATTTCTTCAAGGTCATCCCAAGGGTATTTGGGGGGGGGGTACCAAAGAGGACTCCTGGTTTGAAAGAGGGGTCAAATAGGTCATCTCCAATAAGGCTGAACAGCCCTCTCTCAACAGAGGGGTGGTGGAAATATGATATCATTTATCTACAACACAGTCCTTTCAGCCCCGCCAAGAAGGTTCCACACCCATTTGCACTATTCAGGGCACAGATAAATCTCCACGTGGCCCCAACGACTCTCAGAATGAGTGTTGATGACAGGATGACTGCCAGGATTATAAATCCTTCCATCCTCCACCATTCAGCCAGAACGCAAGAAGCTTCTTGGATGAGAAGCGAAACGTCTTCAGTGAAAAACAAAGGAAGACTAGTTGTCTTTTGAAAAATAAACTTTGGGACATACATGACTTGAATGACTGAGAATCTCCACAGACATGTCTTCAATGTTAAATCTCAGTAATAATTAAATTGTTAGTCTACAATGTGTGTGTGTGTGTGTGTGTGTGTGTGTGTGTGTCGGGGGGAGGAACAAGAGGCATTTGCCTTGTGCTGAAAGACATAAAAATTCCATGAACTGTAGTTCATTTCACCAGATGCATACAGCTCACTTCACTTTTTGACTTTTAATAAAATTCATTGGTTGGAAAAGGTTCTACCAGATTCTTTCAGATATCATGCCAATTATAGCTAATCCTTGATTTACAACCCCTGAGAGGGACCGGGAAATTTGTCAATAAGCCGCACGGTTGTTAAATGAAGCCTCCTGTCACCACACCCAATTTTACAATCTTTTGCTGTTGCTGCATTCTAAGTGAATCCAGCTTGTTGACTTTGCTTGTTGGAAACCAGCTGGGAAGATGGCATATGTTGATCAAGAGACCACAAGACACTGCAATCATCATGGATGCAGTTGTCAAGCACCTGAATTATGATAGCAATAGCATTTAAATTTATATACTGCTTCACAGTGCTTCACAGCCCTCTCTAAGTGGTTTACAGAGTCAGCATATTAACCATCCCCACCCGAACAATCTGGGTCCTCATTTTACCAACCTCAGAAGGATGGAAGGCTGAGTCAACCTTGAGACGGTCATAATCAAACTGCTGGCAGTGGGCAGAGTCAGCCTGCAATATTGCATTCTAACCACTGTGCCATCGTGGCAATGGAATGGAAGAATAGCATAGCATAGCATAGCATAGCATGGCATAGCATAGCATAGCATAGCATAGCATAGCATAGCATAGCATAGCATAGCATAGCATAGCATAGCATAGAATTAGAAATAGCACTTAGAATTATATACCACTTCACAGATTTTTACAGCCCTCTCTAACCAGTTTACAGAGTCCACATATTGCCCTCAACAATCTGGGTCCTCATTTTAATGATCCTGGAAAGATGGAAGGCTGAGTAACCTTGAGCCAGTCATGATCAAACTGCTGGCACTGGGCAGAGTCAGCCTGCAATACTGCATTCTAACCACTGTGCCACCATGGCAATAGAATAGAATAGAATAGAATAGAATAGAATAGAATAGAATAGAATAGAATAGAATAGAATAGAATAGAATTAGAATTAGAATTAGCACTTAGAATTATATACCACTTCACAGAGCTTTACAGCCCTCTCTAAGCAGTTTACAGAGTCCACATATTGCCCTCCCCAACAATCTGGGTCCTCATTTTAATGATCTTGGAAAGATGGAAGGCTGAGTCAACCTTAAGCCAGTCAAGATCGAACTGCTGGTAGTCGGCAGTCAGCAAAATTAGCCTGCAGTACTGCATTTTAACCACTGCACCACCACGGTGATCACGTGACTGTAGGGATCATGCAAGGCTGAGTTGTCAGTATGTTTTTCAGCACTGTTGTAAATTTGAAAGTTGTTCAATGAGCGATCATAAGTTGATGCCTCTTTATATGTTACTTTGGAAGCACAAGAACACGAACACAGTCTTTCTGTGAAGACTGAATTCACGCATGAAACCTGAATTCCAAATGTAAAAATATTAACACTTTAGTGTGTTATTACTTGTTGGCATGATTCAATGTTTCCAGTGTTTTCTTCTGGAAATAATTTAAAATGCTAGCTATAAAAAGTTGGAGATTTTGTTTTTTTTTTAAATTGAACTCAAAAGTCCTGGTGACTCTGAATATATCCTTGTAATTTCCTTAACAGCAATACAGAAGTAACTCATCCTCTTTCTCTGGAATGCTTTCACGGATTCTTGGTCTGTTTTAAAGCACTGAGATTTCCATATGAGGTCCCATCCAGATATTAACCAGATCCAAACCTCCTTAGCTTTTCGTAAGTCAGCCAATCACGTTTTGCCTTCTCGTT
The DNA here is from genome assembly GCF_964194415.1 of Vipera berus. Classification (NCBI taxonomy): domain Eukaryota; kingdom Metazoa; phylum Chordata; class Lepidosauria; order Squamata; family Viperidae; genus Vipera; species Vipera berus. The sequence goes on along the minus strand of NC_138209.1, from coordinate 72,083,625 downwards.
CTCTCCCTTTTCCCCGGACCTTATTTCATTTCTGCAACAATATTATATTCCTGAACTTAACGGTGTTAAAAATCAGACCATATTTTCCTTCCATTGAAGCTGGCACGAAACATTAAAGCGCATTAACTTAATGAAGATGAAATACCATTGTTTGGCTCTAAATCTTACTGTTGCTTTCCCCTCTCAAACAAACAACAAACTTTTTCACTTTCGCAAAGTTTGGGTCTTGCCAAGTCGGCTGAGTTTTTGGCTGGATTCTATTCTTCTATTGTTTTATTACAGAACGTGCTGCTTTTTAGCAACTTTTTTTTTTTTTGAACAACGCAAGTACGTTGGACTGGAGAAACAACAACCTTTTGACTACGTAGCGAGAACAGTCAGCCTGGTGCCCAGTGCCAAAGCTTTGCCATTCCTATCTGTCTTTTTTTTCCCCTCTGCAAACAGGGTACAAAGAACTTAACACCCTACTTTCTCACTCGTTTCAGCGTAACAGAAAGACCTGCTATCCTGTGATTTTTCTCAGCCAGTTAATTGAACGCTGCTGTATTTATCACAAAAGCTTTCCGAAAAAAGGCTCACGACTTTTGCCTTTCCCACACCATTCCTGACAGTCGTACTGACGAACAGGTAGTTCTCCACTTTATGGCCATGGCTGCACCCGACATTCCTGGCGCTAAGTGAATTCATTTCTTCGGGGAATTTTCTTTCGTTTCGTTTTGTGACTTTTCTTGCCGCAGTTGTGTTAAGTGAATCATTGTGATTGTTAAGTTAGCAGCACAGTTGTGAAGTGAATCTGGCTCCCACCCACGCCATTGACTTTGCTTGTCAGAAGGTTGCACATGACCCTCGGGAACACTGCAAATGTCATAAATATGAGCTGGTTGCCAAACTCGTGACATCACAAGATGTCGCGAGACTTATTGGGACTATTTTGCCATTGCCGGCAATGGGGTGGGCGTGCCTTCCAGATGATGCATCCGGGCCCCGGGCTGGCAGTTTGACACCCCTGATCTAGACCATGGGGATGCTGCAATGGTCGTAAGAGCGAAAAACGGTCATAAGTCACTTTTTTCAGTGCCGTTGTAACTTTGAACGGTCCCTAAATGAAAAACGAGGACTAGATGAGATGATAGAAAAATGTAAAATGGGAATAATATTAATAAAGTTGGAAGGGACCTTGGAGGTCATCTAGTCCAACCCCTTGCTCAGGCAGGAAACCCTATACCATTTCGGACAAATGGCTGTCCAGTCTCTTCTTAAAAACCTCCAGTGTTGGAACATTCACTGCTTCTGGAGGCAGGTTGTTCCACTGGTTAATTGTTCTAACTGTCAGGAAATTTCTCCTTACTTGTAAGTTGCTTCTCCCTTTGGTTAGTTTCCATCCGTTGCTTCTTGTCCTACCTTCGGGGGCTTTGGAGAATAGCTTGACTCCCTCTTCTTTGGGGCAGCCCCAGAGATATTGGAAGACAGCTATCATGTCACCCCACAAATATTAGAACACTGCTATTCCAAAGGTGCTTTTTCATGAGGCAACCAGACTTTCTTGTTTTTCCTTGAAGACGTTTCACTTCTCATCCAAGAAGCTTCTTCAGCTCTCATCCAAGCTTCTTGAATGAGAAGCAAAATGTCTTCAAAGAAAAAGAAGAAAGTCTGGTTGCCTTGTTATAAAGCACCTTTGGGACAACCATGACCTGGATGGCTGAGAATCTCCATAGACATCAAACACTACTGTCACATCACCCCTAGTTCTTCTTTTCACTAGACTAAACATAACCAATTCCTTCAAATCTTCCTTTCTTACATTGTCTAAAGGAGCGATATAACAATGTGAACTTTCTTAAGATTTTCTAGAAACAATATGTCTGCTTTGAGGAAAGGTTCATATCGTGTTACCATTAACGTTAAGGAGCCCAAAACTGTTGTCTCAAAATATGTGTTGTTTTTAATAGTTAAGTGTTTTGTGTGGGGTTTTTTCCCCCCCGATGTTAGCCACTCAGAGTTATCCTTTTGAAATGGTCAGTCATATAAATTGGACAGGTGGATGTCTGTCTGGATGGATGGATGGATGGATGGATGGATGGATGAATAAATGTTGCATGTCCTTAATATATATTCAAACTAATCAGAATGTGTTGTTCTACACTTTCCAGAGATGCCCTGGAGAATATATACAGCTTAGATTTATAACTAGGCTGTCCTAATTCTGACTGCAGCTATGGATAAAGGTTACGTGATTCAATATTTCCACATGCATCAGGTTCTGATGAGACATTTCTGGGACTATGCCATACATATTCCTTCTTGGTGTCCACTTGTATCTGTTGGCATTCTTTCTTCTTAGAGCCATGGTGGCGCAATGGTTAGAATGCAGTATTGCAGGTTAATTCTGCCGACAGTCTGGCGTTCAATCCCGACTGGCTCAAGGTTGACTCAGCCTTCCATCCTTCCAATATTGGCAAAATGAGGACCCAGACTGTTGGGAGCAATAAGCTGACTTTGTAAACCACTTAAAGAGGGTGGTAAAGCACTATGGAGCAGTATATAAGTCTAAGTGCTATTGCTATTGCTATTCTTAATCAAGAATTCCATACTGCTTCTACAATTCTAAAAAAACACAAACCCTATTTTGTGCACACTTATGCATGAAATTGAAGTGTTGTCGACAGCTCCAAATTGCCAAGTTTGAGAACATCCTTTATCCCTTAACGCTGGGTTATGTGCGTATGCATACATTTGCCACAGCATCAGTGAAATCCTTTGAAAGGATCCATATTTACAATTTGGCTATATAATTTTTCCTGAAGACTGCTCAGGGGGTAAAACAGAATAACAGCCTTTCTTTTATCTTTTTCTAAAAAAAAAAGTATGGCCTTTTCGTAGAATGTTCTCTTCGAAATTTGTTTTAAAAAAAAAACAGAAAAAAGTGTCTCAATCCTATGAATCATACGAAACATTTTGCTGGCAATTTAAATCAGAAAAACCTTTTGAAATGTTGGCATCTCAGAATGATTTTCTTCCCTGTAATGGATTACACATACTGTAAAAAAAGAAGAAATCGTTGCACAGAATCTTTTAACAATTGTGTTTTCCACATAAAGAGCTTTAATGCATTTATCAGGAATCAGGAATTCCAAAACATATTAATGTATTGCAGCTTAACACATCTCATTCCTTTATGAAAAGACAAAAATTGAGTTGTGCAATAAAATAGTATATGCATGGGACCTTCTTTATGACAAAATTAGTTCTAATATATGATAAATGTAAATAGAGATTATTACAGATGGACAACATTCCTCCAGGCCTTCCTGTCCTCTACCATCTTCTGGAGTCCCTTTAAGCTCACGCCTACTGCTTCAGTGACTCCATCCAGCCACCTCATTCTCTGTCGTCCCCTTCTTCTCTTGCCCTCAACCTTTCCCAGCATTAGGCTCTTCTCCAGTGAGTCCTTCCTTCTCATTAGGTGGCCAAAGTATTTGAGTTTCAGCTTCAGGATCTGGCCTTCTAAAGAGCAGTCAGGGTTGATCTCCTCTAGGACTGACCGGTTTGATCGCCTTGCAGTCCAAGGGACTCGCAGGAGTCTTCTCCAGCATCATAGTTCAAAGGCTTCAATCCTTTGGTGCTCAGCCTTTCTTATGGTCCAACTTTCACAGCCATACATTGCAGCTGGGAAGACCATGGCCTAAGAAGATGCAATAGTAAGGAAAGTTAAACAGGGTCACCCCTGCTTAATACTTAGAGGCACAAGCTCAAAGAATGCCACAGTTTCAGGCCAGACTGAGAAGCTAAATAGAAGGGGGAAAAAGAAAAGAAAATCTTAGATTGTCCACCACTTCTATACTTATTGTGAAGAAAACTCCCTGGATAGGTCCATAAAATTGCCAGGAATGAAGCAAGATGCAAGGATAAATGCGGTAACAATACAAAATCCCTGCAAAATGTACGGGACATGGTACAATGGTATTTCTTTCCTCGGAGATAAAGTCAATATATGTAGATGGGAACAGTAATAAATAAAATTACCAGCAGTAGGCTGCGAGCGAAGACTTACATTTTTTAGTGTGCTTAAAGGTTAGCCTTAATAAAAGCATTATACGATGGCGGTTATGCAGGTTCTAAAATACCATGTCCTTGGCAGCAAGAATACTGTATCAGGTCCTTATTAAATTTGGGGCACAAAAGGTCATAGGTATAAGGTTAGATTTCAGACCTTTACACTGCTAAGAGATCCTGCTCTCCTTACTTCTAGGATACAGATTCAAATTGCATAGAACGGATCTGTGGTTTCACTCACTTCTTTGAGCTAAGCTCCCAAGTTTGCTTCCGAACGTTAACTTTTAACGAGAACATGTTCAAAAAGGAAAAAAAATGCTGCGACATAGAAAAACTTTCCTGTTACATCTTTCTCTTTGGGAGCTTACTTGACAGAGGATGCCCAGAAACAAAATCAAAGGATAGCATAATATATTCCTTTAAACGGTAAATGTAAAGGTTCCCCCGCACATGCGTGTTACTCGTTTCCAACTCTAGGGGCTGGTGCTCATCTCCGTTTCAAAGCCGAAGAGCCAGCACTTGTCTGAGGACGTCTCCGTGGTCATGTGGCCGGCATGACTAGACGCCAAAGGCACACGGAACGCTGTTACCTTCCCACCATAGTGGTCCCTATTTTTCTACTTGCATTTTTACGGGCTTTCGAACTGCTAGGTTGGCAGAAGCTGGGATGAATAACAGGCGCTCACTCTGTTACGCGGCACTTGGGATTCGACCCATCAAACTGCCCACCTTCTGATCGACAAGCTCAGCGTCCTAACCCACTGAGCCACCACGTCCCTTCTATATTCCTTTAGGAAAGACCAAGAAAAGCAATCCCTATTTGCCTATGGAGATTCTCAGTCATCCAGGTCACAATTATCCCAAAGATGCTTTTTCAGGAGGCAAATGGAGTTCCTTGGTTTTTTTCTTTGAAGATGTTTCGCTTCTCATCCAAGAAACTTCTTCAGCTTTGATTGGATGGTGGGGAATGGAAGGATTTATACTCCTTGCAGACAGCTGGTCATTTCCATCCTTTTAGAGAGTCGTTGAGGCCACCTGGAGGTATTTCTGCGTCCTCAGGGTCACCTGAATGGTGCAAATGGGTGTGGAGCCTTCATGGCTGCACGATGTTTTCTGCCCTGGGTCCCTTTGCCATTTGGGTACATGTCTATGCAGATTCTCAGTCATCCAGGACATGGTTGTCCCAAAGATGCTTTTTCAAAAGGCAAGTGTACTTTGTTTTTCCTCGAAGACATTTTGCTTCTCATTCAAGAAGCTTTTCCAGTTCTGACTGGATGGTGGAAGATGGATTGATGTATATTCCTCACAATAACTCTCTTTCTGAGAGTTCTTGAGGCTACTTGGAAGTTTATCTGTGCCCTCGGGGTCACCTGAGTAGTGCTAATTTTTATTTATTTATTTATTTAATTTAATTTGTATACCGCCCTTCTCCCGAAGGACTCAGGGCGGTGTACAGGGCAATGGGTGTAGAATCTTCTTGGAATGGCTGAAAGGACTCTGTTGTAGACAGATTGTAAATCACCTACCTCACAACTTCTGAAGGCAAGCTGTTCCATTGCTCTCACTGTTAGGAAATTGCTTCTTAGCTCTAGGTTGCTTCTCTCCTTGGTTAGTTTCCATCCATTGTTTCTCAACTTGTGTTTTGGTACATGGGAAAATAATTTGACACACAAGCACACAGCCATTTTTGTAGGAGCCCCTCCAATATTGGAACAGTGCTATCATGTCTCCCTTAGTCCTGCTTTTTATTAGCATAGACATAACCCAATTCCTGTAACCGTTCTTCAAATGCTTTAGCCTCCAGTCCCCTGATCATCTTTGTTGCTCTTTTCTGCACTCTTTCTAGAGTCTCAACATTTTTTTATATATATATTGTGGTGACCAGTACTGGATGCAGTATTCCAAGTGTGGCCTTACCAAGGCTTTGTAAAGCGGTACTAAAAACCTCACGTGATCTTGATTCTATCCCTCTGTTAATGCAGCCTTTTACCTAAACGGATTGAAGTGCCGCAAACACTGTCCTCGCCATTTTGAGGAAAGCAGCACCAATCATCAGATACTTGCGCTGACTTCTGAGAGAGGGTGTGCATTGCAACATATTTTTTTTATGAAAGCCACCTTGTTTTCTTGCCAATTTAAATTTACAATTGAATTAGCTCTGAGTGACATCAGCCAGCCTCTGTTTCGTACCACTTCCATTTTGACAGACTCACCGCATTCGGTGACGAAAAATCAATGAAGCTGGAAGCATTTGGGGTGATTCCTACTTGGCACGTTTGGGCTCAATCCATCCTGAGGAAAATGAAAAAAGTTATATGGTACAGAGGTAAAGAAAGCTCTGCTTAATTGGTATTTCGGAAAGAACTACTTTTATAGAAAAAATTTCTCTTACCACTCACCGATGAACTACGCAAAAGTCTTTACCCTCAAGGTAATGAGCAAGCTTCCTGGTCTAAAGCTGGCATTTACTGCATATGACAAGGTATAAATCAGATTGCATTATTTAAAACAATTACCTTGCCCTGTTTGCAGTACTGTTACCAAGAGGTCTAGACACTTCATTTATGATTGCTCTGTCGGGGGGATCTTTATTATGACAACAACAACAACAACAATAACAACAACAACAACAACAACGACGACGACGACGATGATGATGATGATGATGATGATAGAGTTTATTTATTTATTTAATTTAATTTTATTAGATTTATATACCACCCCTCTCCAAGGACTCGGGGTGGTGGAAGGGACCTTGGAGGTCATCTAGTCCAACCCCCTGCTCAGGCAGGAAATCCTATACCATTTCAGACAATTGTTTATTCAGTCTCTTCTTAAAAATTTCCACTGTTGGAGCATAAGAGCCTTGGTGGAGCAGTGGGCTAATGCCTCCTTAAGTAACACCAGCTGCCTGCAATTAGTGCAGGTTCGCATCCCACCAGGCTCAAGGTTGACTCAGCCTTCCATCCTTCCGAGATAGGTAAAATGAGGACCCAGATTGTTGGGGGCAATTAAGCTGACTTTGTAATAATGCCGCTTGGGGTGTGTGTGAAAGCCCTAACAAGCAGGCATATACATAGAATGAAGGCTACTGCTAAGCTTGTAAGCCGCCCTGAGTCTTCAGAGAAGGGCAGGATATAAATGGAATTAAAATAAATAAAAAATAAAAATTCACCACTTTAGAGGCAGGTTGTTCCACTGATTCATTGTTCTAACCGTCGGGAAATTTCTTAGAATGCCTTCTGTGTGTATGTGTGTGTGTGAGAGAGAGAGAGGGGGGGATTCCTTGTGGTTTTGTTTGCCTGACCTTCATCAGGCCCCACAAAGACAAAACAGTGATGAATAGCCTTCCTTGATATGACTGGAGGATGCAGGGAACCATAGAGAAGAAAGTGGGGTTGGGGGGGGGGAGGAGATACTGTTTTGATAGAAATGAGTCATTTCTATAGCCTTCCTGATCTGTACTTCTGCTCAGTATTCTTCTGTCCTTAAAGGGTAAGCTTGAAACTCTAACTATCATGATTTGGGGGCTTGTAGAAAGTAAGGAATATGACCTTGACAGAGAAAGGGCCAAACCCATTACCAAAGTGACAAGGAGAAAAACATGATTTAAGTCCAAAACAAGCAGAAAGTATTCGTGAGCGGCTCAGACGGACACTTCCCTAATTCACGTGGGTATAAGAAGGTGAGGGGGCACAGCACAATCAGATTTGAAAGTTCCTGCTGTTATAGCTACTCCCGATAAAAGTCATCTTAGCTTTCCTGCGGAGCTAATTCTTGATCTGATTGATAGGGCCGAAAGGCTGCACCAATTTAAGCCAAATCCAGGTCATATCAACTCTGCTCTGGTGGGGTAGCCCAGATTGAAAACTTCAGCTATGACAGAGGGTTTTGGAAAGTGTTAAACCATTGACATTAGGAAATTAGCTTTCCAGCATCAATCAGATGATGGATTTTGTTTTGTAATGTAATTGATTGATTGGTTGTGTGCCAGAAAGACCACAGTGATGTGTATGGCTAGTCAAGTGACAAGAAGGCCTAGGGATGACATGATAGCAGTGTTCCAATATCTGACGGGTTGCCATAAAGAAGAAGGGGTCAAGCTATTCTCCAAAGCAACAGAAGGCAGGACAAGAAGCAATGGATGGAAACTAATCAAGGGGAGAAGCGGCAGCCAGACTATTGTATGCACAAAAATGGAAAGACACTTCAATTCCCACTATAGACGGATGGCTACAGAATCTGATGTTGGCAGAGATTTATTTTATTTTTATTTTATTTTAATTCCATTTATATCCCACCCTTCTCCGAAGACTCAGGGCAGCTTACAAGCTTAGCAGTAGCCTTCATTCTATGTATATGCCTGCTTATTAGGGCTTTCACACACACCCCAAGCGGCATTATTACAAAGTCAGCTTAATTGCCCCCAACAATCTGGGTCCTCATTTTACCTACCTCGGAAGGATGGAAGGCTGAGTCAACCTTGAGCCTGGTGGGATGCGAACCTGCACTAATTGCAGGCAGCTGGTGTTACTTAAGGAGGCTAACTTGACCGTTTTAATTAAAGAAAAGAATATAAGCACTTATCTTTCTACTCAGAGGCCGCTTCTGTTGTGATTCAGGGTCAGCCTGTGGGTTCGGCAGTTGGGTCGGACGATTCAGAGGAGGAGGAGGGGGGTGTTGGAGAGGTTGCTGAGGGTGTTGGAGAGCTTGCTGATGAGAGCCCTCAGCCAGGCCCCTCCCACCTGGTTATGACGCAGACCCAGCTGTTTGAGCCTGACAGCGTGGATGAAGATGACCCACAGCTGGCCCTGTTCAAGGACGCCCAACGCAGGAGGCAGTCAATCAGGAGTAAACAGAGGAAGGCAATGGGGCACCTCGGAAGGAGGCAGAGACAAGCCACGCCCTGAACTGTTTAAAAGGGGAATGCGTGGGAGGGCTGGTTTGCTGAAGGCAACCGTTTGAATAGCTCCTGTTTCATGGTTCGTGTCTTGTTCTGTTTGCTTTTGTGTCCATAAATTTGGCAGGCTTAGTTCCAGCCTCTTGCCTTCTTGTAAAGGGGTTGTCCCTGCCTTATCTGCATGGCAGGTAGTAGGCTGGTACAGAACAGCTTCTGGATTTTGTGCTTGAGGTTGAAAGAAAAAAAATGAAACTTTGATCTTGGCTTTTACTGATTAGTTTGATTTGTTGTTATAGAAATGGTGAGTTCACACTATTGTGGGAAAGTAAAAAGTCGAGGTTCGATGTTAATCCTTGATTCTCCTGCAACAGAGGAAGTCAGAAGTCAATGCCTTTTCTTTTCTCTTTTTCTCTTCTCCCCCTCACTCTTCTCCCCCTTTTCCCTCCCCACTGTGTCCTACTATTTGCTTTTGTATGTTTGTATTTTATTCTTAGGCCTTCGAACTAGGGTGCTGGAAAAGACTCCTGCGAGTCCCTTGGACTGCAAGGCGATCAAACCGGTCAGTCCTAGAGGAGATCAACCATGACTGCTCTTTAGAAGGCCAGATCCTGAAGTTGAAGCTCAAATACTTTGGCCACCTAATGAGAAGGAAGGACTCACTGGAGAAGAGCCTAATGCTGGGAAAGATTGAGGGCAAGAGAAGAAGGGGACGACAGAGAAGGAGGTGGCTGGATGGAGTCACTGAAGCAGGAGGCGTGAGCCTAAATGGACTCCAGAAGATGTTAGAGGACAGAAAGGCCTGGAAGAACGTTGTCCATGGGGTCGCAATGGGTCAGACACGACTTCGCAGCTATCAACAACATTTTATTCTATAATTTAATTAAAATGTTACTTTTAAAAAAGGAGAGGAGCAACCTAGAACTAAGGAGAAATTTCTTGACAGAACAATCAATTAGTGGAATGGCTTGCTTTCCGAAGTTGTGGGTGCTCCATCCCTGGAGGCTTTTAAGAAGAAAACAAACAGCCACTTATTGGAAATGATATAGATCTTCCTGTTTGAGTAGGGGTTTGGACCCTCCTGCTTGAGTAGGGAAGTGGACTAGAGGAAACCCAAGGTCCCTTCCAACTCTGTTATTCTTTTATTCTGTATTCTCCACGATGATCTATCCCTAATCTGTTCTTTCGGTCTTCCAATGATTGCACATCCATTGCTATTGTAACTGAGTCCTTCTCCCCTCCCCCCCTTACTTGTTGCTAGTTGTCCTCTTCTTCTCTTTTCTTCCATCTTTCTGAGCACCAATGTCTTCTCCAGAGAGCTACATCTTCTCATACTGTGCCAAAAAGGGGATAATTTGAGTCTGATCATTCGTCCCTCGAATGAAAGCTCTGCCTTGATTTTGGCAACTGTCCAGTTGGCATTTCCAGTAAAAGAAACTCCTGGGACATAATTTTACCAAGAGTATATAATACTTTACTGAAAATCTACATTGGCGCAGAGGAAGCAAAACCAGATCCGATTTCCCATGCAAACACAAGCATAGGTATTTTCCCATTTCCCCTCTGATCCACCCACAGCCCAATATGTTCACCGATCACTTCTATTCATTTTGTTGTGAGAAAACAATTAGCCACACTCGATGTCCTAGCAAACTTCCAAAGATGCCTCGGTTCCCTACACACTATCCCCAACCCCACCTTTGCATTCCATTCCACAACCGCTTCCCTTTTTTTGTCAAGCTGTGAGCAAAGGAGAAAATGTAGGTGAAAGGGCAAATCAGTCAAATTGACAGATTTGTTTGATGATCCATTACTTTGCTTTCTTGGCTGTCTAGAGTATTCTCAGATGTTTTCTACAACACTATAGTTTAATGTGGTTTGCAATTTTTACCTCCAGCGCAGCAGTATGTGGTGATCATTTTATAGTGCACTAGTTGTCTAAATCTCATTCAGAAATAAAATAAAAGGCATTTTGACATAAATCTTGTGCAAGTTATTTCAGGTTTATAACATTTCAGGTTTGAAACGCTGTTCCAGTCTCGTTCAAAATATTTCAACACCCTCCCAAACATTTCATAAGTCTCCTGAATGTGGTCTTAAGCCCAATAGCAGATTGTTTCGACTTCAGAATCCAACTAAAACAGCATTAGAACTCACATGCCAACACAGAACTGCTTCAAACTGAAAACATTTTGAATTTTAAAACGGTTTGCACAACTCACATATATGAAAACCCTTAGCTGCAGATCATGTTTTCAGTCCTTCATCAACCATTCATTTGCAACTATGTCCTGGAATATTTGAGATTCCAAATCTGGTCCACTGAATCAGCAAAGCAGGAATAATAATAATAATAAGAATAAGAATGAGAATAACCTCAGTTAAAATACAATGCAGGATAGTTGTTAACAAGGCAAATTGTGAGGAATAATCAGTCAATGATAAAAAAAAATCTTCATAGCTTTCAATAGATTGCCATGTTTCTAAAAGGTCAAATGTCATGGTCCCGACAGATGAAACTCTTCAAAAGAACTTTGAGGAACTGTTTACCTTAAAGGATCTTTATTCAAGTAGCAGAATATCGGCACTTACATAATTGAAGCCAAAAACTGAATTCCCCTCCCCTGGGTACATAGTATCAAAACACAATTCCCTCCTCCAATTTACAGCCATAAATCACATTCCCCAATTAGCTTGAAGCGCAGGCTTCCGCTCCAGCTCTCCAGCCCACCAATTCTTTATCAGCTCTGGTCTCAGTAACCTTGATTCTCATGCTAAGTTTAGTGTTGTTATGTCTAGCTGGATTCTCATTCGCATCCCCCTCTCCCAGCATCATCTAACTCTAAAAGTGAAAGGGAAAAAATGGCTACATTTCCATCTGTTGTCAATGCAAAAACATCTGATGTTAGCAGCATTGACAAGTAGTGAGATGCCCTTTCTTAGATTTTAAAAGGAAATATAAAACAAGACATGGTATAATAAGGAATAATAGTCATTCATGATCAGAAGGATGTGATCTGTGTTTTCACTTTCTTTCCATTACACCTGTATCCTGAATGAAATAAGTGTCTGCAAAAATAAAAATAAAAACATAAAGGGGTACCTTTTCTAGAATAATGAAGAGCACACAATCCTGTGTGCATCACATTCACATTAGCTGAACCTGGAGAACACAACCTCCTGACTTTGCTGTCACTCAATTTACCAGATTTGCCAAGGCAAATTTCTCAACAGCTTCCAGCCTGATATATTTGCATAATTAATCTGTCAGTTAAACCAATGAAAGTTTCCCTTCAGGAATCAAAGGAACCACTGATGCTAATAACTAGCATATACCCTTAACCTCATTTTTTTTTTAAAAAAAAACAACCTTTATTTATTTATTTATTTATTGATGGGATTTATATCCCGCCCTATCTCCCGAAGGACTCAGGGCGGCTAACAACAAAACATATAATAAGTACAGAAATCAAGATAAAAATGAAATTGAGAACATCAGTGCAGTAAATTAAAATTAGAGAATTTAAAAAAATGAATTAAGAATACTAAATATAAATTAATTAAAATGCCTGTCAGTCTAGGTCAGCCTGGTGGAACAGGTGTGTTTTGAGGCCGCGGCGAAAGGATTGGAGGTTTTGGGCCATCCGAAGCTCAGGGGGGAGCTGATTCCATAGGGTTGGCGCTCCCACAGAGAAGGCCCTCCCCCTGGGGGTCGCCAGCCGACATTGCCTAGCTGACGGTACCCTGAGGAGGCCTTCTCTGTGTGAGCGTACTGGACGATGGGAATTTGTTCCCGGCAGCAGATGGTCCTGCAAGTATCCTGGACCTAAGCCATGTAGGGCTTTAAAGGTAAGTACCAGCACCTTAAATCTCACCCGGAGGGCAACTGGTAGCCAATGCAGCTCACGCAGGAGGGGTGTAATATGGGAGTATCGGGGAGCTCCCATCACAACCCGTGCAGCTGCATTCTGCACCAGCTGAAGCCTCCGGGTGGTCTTCAAGGGCAGCCCCATGTAGAGAGCATTACAGTAATCAATACGGGAGGTAACGAGTGCGTGGGTGACTGTACGTAGGGCATCTCGGTCCAAAAAGGGGCGCAATTGGTATATAAGACGAATCTGTGCAAATGCCCCCCTAGCCACGGCTCCAATGTGATCTTCAAAACTGAGTCGTGAATCTAGGAGGACGCCCAGATTGCGTGCTCTATCAATGGGAGGTAACATCTCTCCTCCTATAGTCAGAGATGGAACCTCTTGGACTAAATGAGATGACGGTATGTACAGCCACTCAGTCTTGGCCGGGTTGAGTCGAAGCCTGTTTTCTCCCATCCAAATCTGTACCGCTTCCAGACAATGGGACATCATATCGAGGGCATCACTGGGTTGGTTTGGGGTGGAGATGAATAGCTGGGTATCATCAGCATATTGATGATATTTCACCCTGAAGCTACGGATGATCTCTCCCAGCGGCTTCATATAGATGTTGAACAGGAGGGGCGAGAGCACCGAACCCTGAGGGACTCCACAATTAAGAGGCCTAGGGCTCGACCTCTGCCCTCCTGCCAACACCGTCTGCGAACGGTCCGAGAGGTAGGAGGAGAACCACCGCAGAACGGTGCCTCCCACTCCCAGCCCCTCAAGACGACGCAGTAAGATACCATGGTCGATGGTATCAAAAGCCGCTGATAGATCTAATAGGACCAGGAAAGAGGAATAACCTCTATCTCGGGCCCGCCAGAGATCATTCACCAGCGCGACCAATGCCGTCTCCGTGCTGTGCCCTGGTCTGAAACCCGATTGGTACGGATCTAGATATTCAGCTTCCTCCAGGTTCAAAGGGAGCTGTCGTGCCACCACGCTCTCAACGACCTTCGCAAGGAAACGAAGGTTGGAGACAGGACGGAAGTTGTTTAAAACAGCTGGGTCCAGTGCTGGTTTCTTGAGGTGGGGCCTTACCACCGCCTCTTTCAAGGCAGCAGGGAAGTACCCTTCACTCAGTGAGGCATTGATAACTGCTAGGAGCCAGCCTCGTGTAACCTCCCGAGATGCATAGACTAGCCAGGAGGGACACGGGTCCAACAAACATGTGGCGGCACTTAGTTTCCCCATGATCTTGTCCACTTCATCCGGAGTCACAGGATCGAACTCTTCCCAAATGTACTTGGCCAACTTCATCGTTTTCCTCTCGTTAGATACTGCCCAGTCAGAGTCCAGACCAGCCCGAATCTGAGCAATTTTGTCCACCAGATATTTACTAAATTCCTCAGCCCGTCTATGTAGGGGGTCCTCTCCCGTTTCTTGACTTAAAAGGGAGCGGACCACTCTAAATAGGGCGGCCGGGCGATTATCTGCGGACGCAATGAGGGTGGTGAAGTAGGCGCGCTTTGCCACCCTCATTGCCACAAGATAGGATCTAGAAAAGGATCTTAACTGTGTTCGGTCAGACTCAGACCGACTGGTTCTCCAAATGCTCTCTAGGCCCCTTCTCTGGCACTTCATCTCCCACAGGTCCTTGGAGAACCAAGGAGCGAGTCGGGACTTGTGCCGGGTCAGAGGCCGCAAAGGGACAACGCGGTCGAGCGCCTCCGAAGCAGCCTGTTGCCAGGCATTAACTAAGGACTCGACCGGGTTGTGGGAGAGGGAGGTGGGAATCGGTCCAAGCACCATCTGGAATTTATCTGGGTCCATCAGGCGCCTGGGGCGGAACCACCTGGTCGGTTCCGCCTCCTGACAGCGGGGGGTGACGTGACGGAGGCCCAACCGCAGGAGGTAGTGGTCTGTCCATGAAAGGGGTTGTGATGTTGGAGTAACCCCACCCAGTCCATTTAGCCACTGCCCAGAGACAAAAATAAGATCAGGCATGTTTCTTCCCTCGTGAGTTGGGTCCTGAGTAATTTGAGTCAGGTCCATGGCCATCATGGAGGCCATGAACTCTCGGGCCACTTCTGATGCACTGCCCAGGGAAGGTAGATTAAAGTCTCCCAGTACTATAAGTTTTGGAAATTCGACCGCCAATCCTGAGATGGCGTCAGGTAGGTTGGGTAGAACCGTTGCTGTGCAGCTTGGAGAGAGGTATACCAGAAGTAGGCCCAACTGACCACCAGGACCCCATCTTAAGAGGAGGGATTCACATCCGTCTATCTGAGGGGCAGTGGCCTCCCGCGGATGGAGGGTCTCTCTGATAACGACCGCCACGTCACCTCCCCTACCCTGAGCTCGAGGTTGATGCAGCACACGGAAACCTGGAGGGGATAAATCAGTCAGAGGGACCCTCCCTCTGGGCCCAGCCAGGTTTCCGTGATGCATGCCAGGTCTGCGTCTTCCTCCTCGATCAAGTCATGGATGAGGGGAGCTTTATTCACGACAGACCTGGCATTAAAATAGATCAGCCTGAGCTCAGGAGTCAGTCCTCCCTCTTCCCCAGGGCAGCAGGCGAGAGCCAGAGGGTCAGAGCGCGCCACAGCAAGAAGATAGCGTGGGCGTGATCTCAGATTACGATATGGCCCTCTGCTCCTCCATCTGCTGCCATTCCCAATTACTGTGGGGATCGGTATCCCTGTCCCATCCCCCTGGTTTACAAGACTCTCCTCGGCCCTCATATTGCCGCGACCATTGGCCAACCTAGGCTGAGACAGGTCCGGTAGGATCTTCCCCTCATTCTGCTGGGCCTGACCCTCCCCCCTCCCTAACCCTTCAAAAAAAATTAAAAGAAAACCCAAGAGCCTCTTCTTGGCACCATGCCACCTCTCGGGGTCCCAGGACCCGTCATTAAGGAAACGGCGGCGTAGGTCTGATGGGGGAAGCTCTCAGGGCAAGTAGCTCACTTCTGGTGTAAGCCATCAGAGGTGGAAATAGGAGTAAAGGACGAGCTGGTTGGAACAACTGCATATCAAGACCACAGAGCTGAAGTAGTGGCTCCTGAGAACATGGTCACCCTCTCACAGTGATCAGGATCTCAGGGGGCCACCATCCAGCCCTGGGTAGGTCGCAGGAGGAGAGAGAGTCCGGTGAATGCTAGCATAGTCTGTTGGTGGATAACTTCGTAGCTCCGGTGATGATCGGTCGTAGTTCATCTATCTCCATGCCTAAGATGTCATCGCGACCGAGGGGCTGTAGTCAGTCTCCGGTGAGAAAATGAAGGAGGGATTATCTGGATTTAAAGTATGATCCCGAGAGGATAACTGCTATCTCGGGGGCCTTTCGGCACATCCCACCTCCCACTTCAGGTGGTCCCTGATGAATTCCGCCCTCCAGACCAGATACAGGAGGGTTTTAAATGGCACTCTAGCCTACAGACGGTGGCCATCATCCCACAGATCTCCGTCGGGGGAGAAGCTCGATGATCTTATAGATGGGCAGATGGGGGGCAGCAGCCACCAATTCTGGAGCCTCGCCGTCCGGGCTACCTTTCTAGGCAGCCCTAGGTCGTTACAGCTCCTCCGCAGGTGGCTGCAGGACCGGACCGTTTGTCTGTTGTAGGGAGATCGATCAGGTCGTTGTAGGTCCGTTGCAGGCTTCCACATGCCGCGCATCCAAGCAGGCTGCTTAACAGCTGATTCGGAGGCCACCACAAGATCCCACCGGCAGCTGCCGGCTAGTATATGCTCTCTGCCGGTCTGAACGAGCCAGAAAAGGCTGCAAACTGCGCGTTGCAGCCCGCCCATCATCGGCCGCTTTACAGGCTGCCGCGGGGTGCTGCCGGTTACTCGCATCCAAGCAGGCCGCTTAACAGCTGATTTGGAGGCCGCTGCAAGATCCCATCGGCAGCTGCCGGCTAGTATATGCTCTCTGCCGGTCTGAGCGAGCCAGAAAAGGCTGCAAACTGCACGTTGCAGCCCGACCATCATCGGCCGCTTTACAGGCTGCCGTGGGGTGCCGCCGGTTGCTGTCGGCTGTTGTAATTCGACCGTCAGCCTGATCGAGCCGTTCCGCTTGGCTACTTCGAGTCTGGGAGCCTTGCCTCCTTGCCGCCTCGCCGTCCTTTCTAATACCGCCCCGTTGTTATTGCTGGCGCTCATTGCGGGCTCCACCGAAGCCTCGGAGGGTCCTGTCACCCATCTGGGCTAGAGAACAACAGCCCCCTGCAGGGCTCCATGCCAAACTCGCATCCTTTGATCTCCGCGATCAGCTGCGAGCGGCCATCTTCCAGGAGGCGTGGCAAAAAAAAAAACTTATGGTACCCTAATTCCAGTTTGCCTCTCTCTTTGATTAGTTTCCATCCATTATTCCTTGTCCTTCCCTCTGGTGCTTTGGAGAATAATTTGACCCCCTCTTCTTTGTGGCAGCCCCTCAAATACTGGAACACTGCTATCATGTCTCCCCTATTTCTTCTTTTCTTTAGACTAGCCAAACCCAAGTCCTGCAGCCATTCTTCATATGTTTTAGTCTCCAGGTTTTTAACATCTTAGCTGCTCTTCTCTGAATTTTTTCCAAAGTCACAACATCTTTTTTGTAGCATCTCTCACAATGAAGGGACAGGCCCTCCTGTCCTAGATATGAAGATGAGTGTGGTTCTGGAAAGATCCAGAAGGGAGGACATTTTTTCTTGGGGTGGGGGAAAGGTGAGCCATTCTTTTTAGCCAATCAGAGCTGCTTGGAAAAGCTGTTTAAGAGAATGGGGGGGATGCTTCTGTTGCAGGAATCTACTCCAGTAGTAATGATTGAATTTTCTAGTGTGAAAGTAGACTTTTGCATACAGTAAAGGTAGATTTTCTGCTTCAAAGAATTAATCTAACCCAACATGGAAAAAAAATATATATATAAGAAAGGCAAAAAGATGCATCGGTCACTTGAAGACCGAGAAAGGGTGAACATCTTGAAGAAACAGACATTACAGGGGGGAAAAAAGTCAGATGTTTTCAGCAAATGATGGCAAAGATCTACAGCTTAGTTACTTCATTTGCCTCTGTATTCCAGGTGTGGTGGTCTTACTAGGGTTTTATAAAGCGGTACTAATACTTCACATTGTGGGAAGTCATTCCCCCCCCCCGAGAAAGAAATATATTTGGAAATATGTAAAAGGCAGAATATATTTCCCTAAAGGATTTTAAAAGCAGGAACCAACCCTTCCCCCCCAAGTCTCTCTGTCCCAAATAGAAACCAAGTCTGCAGAATTGCAGATGTGATAATCTTGTCAGAAAGACTGGAGTCAGGAAACTGGGATTAGGAAGAATGATCCCTAGAATCAACAATCCCTCACACCAAAAATCTAAGAGTCATCAGCCACAGCCACAGGGAAGCAGGATTGACCTTTGGGACATAATAGGATTAATCCACCACCATCAGAATACCAGAAAGGCACACTCAGACTCAGGTCAAAGTTCATGCCATAGGAACAACTCCAAACAAAAGGCTCAAGCTAGGTATAAAAACCCACTCCCTACATGTGCTCGCTCTCTTTTTTCCAGAGCCATCTTTCTGTCTGGCTCTCCTCTTTAATAAACTGCAACCTTCTTCCTAAAGCAGTCGCCATGTTGTTTATTCCTGGCTTGGACTGAACCATGATGAAGTCTTTTCCTTCAACAGAGTGATCTTGATTCTATGCCTCACCTTTCTCCTAAAACGTGGGGCAGCTTATCATTAGATTCTTTCTCAGTGGCAGTTCTCTTGGCTGAAGCTATTATTATTATAAAACTTTTCTTCATAAAACATGAAACTCAGCCAACTGAACACTCAAATTGACTGGCACTAATGGTTGACACGGGTTGCTGAGTAGCGCAGTTTTTTGTAGCTTTGCTGGAGTTATTGCAGGAAGCTGCAATTTCTTGATGTATTTTGCAAAGTTTTTGGACATAGTTCCCAGTGCCCCAATGACAATGGGTATCACTGTTACATGTTTCATCCATAATCATGCAGTTTCGATGGCCAGGTCGCAGTATTTTGTAATTTTTTTTCAGTTCTTTTTCTTCAACTCTGGCATCTCCTGGTACAGTGATATCAATCAACTGTACGCTTCGGTTCTCTATGACTGCGATATCTGACATGTTGTGTTCCAAATGGTGATCTGTCTGTATTCGGAAGTCCCACAAGATCTTCACCTTCTCATTCTTGACTACGTTTTCCACCCTATGTTCCCACGACTTTTCAGACACAGGCAAGTCGTATTTTTTTACACAATGCCCAGTGGATTAGTTTAGCAACTCAGTTATGTCTAGCTTTGTAATCAGTTTGCGCGATTTTGCTGCACTCACATATTAAATGTGAAACAGTTTCAACTTTGTCATTGCAAAGTTGACGATTTGGATTATCAGTAGATTTTGGTATCTTCACTTTCATGGCATTAGTTTGTAGTGCTTGTTCTTGAGCAGCCAGTATTAAGCCTTTTGATTCTTTCTTGATGGTTCCCATCTTAAGCCATGCCCATGTCAAGTTGTTATCACATTTTCCTTCAATGTTTTTTCATCTATTTAATCTCTCATCCAGCCGTTTTTTCCTTATATTCTGCCTTTGTTTCTCTTATTTTTACAATGCACTCTGTTTTCACAGCCTGCAGCAATTTTTCTGTACTTTGATTTACATAGTCATTCAAACTTCATTTTTCTTCTTCTACAGTTTGGTGGATTTGCAGTAGCCCTCTGCCCCCTATTCTCCTTGGCAGGTACAACCTGTCGATATCACTTCATGGATGTAGACCGTGGTGCATATTCAAAACTTTACGCGTTTTCCGGTCTAGTTGTTCCAGTTCAGGCAAAGTCCAGTTGATAATTCCAGCTGGGTAGCGTATCACTGGGACTGCCCATGTATTAATGGCTTTAATTATATTTCCAGCATTCAGCTTTGATTTTAGTATTTTGCGGACTCTCCTGATATATTCCTTGTGTGTTGACTCTTTGACTTTTCCATTCAAGATGTTATCTGCTTCCAATATGCCTAGGTATTTGTAACCATCATCCTTTGCTAGTTGTTGTTATTATTATTATTGTTATTGTTGTTGTTGTTGTTGTTATTGTTATTGTTGTTGTTGTTGTTGTTGTTGTTGTTGTTGTTGTTATTATTATTATTATTATTATTATTATTATTATTATTATTATTATATGATGGAAAGGATGAGCTGCAAGTATATTAGGGTTTCTCACCCACACCCATCACCCAAAACCATCTGGTCACCAGTTCAATTTCTGCCCCACTGGCAACGAGTGTCAAAAATCTTTACTCCAGTTTGGTCTCTTAGACCAGGGGTCTGAGGAATTCTGGGAGTTGAAGTCCACAAGTCATAAAAGGGCCAAGTTTGAAGACCCCTGTCTTAGACTATTGCAGCAGCACTGCAAAAGCTTGGAAGGTAGAATTGCAGCTTTGAGCTTGAATGGATCGAGAAAGGAGAATTTGGGGGATCTCATCTGCTTTTAATAAATTGCAGACTCTGGGCTGGCTTCCCCCCTGTGCAGCTCTGACAGTTTGCAAGAGGAATGACAAAATAATCTCACCATTAATTTCTCTGTTGCTTTTTATTTAAGTAGCGCCAGGCACCTGGACTTAGAGTGATTTTAAACTCCATTATAAAATTGCTTTGGGTTTACGGAAGAATTGTGATCGATTGGCAGATTCTTGTTGAGGGCAAGATTAATTTCGGGGAAAGTATACCATCGCAAACTGCTAATTCATCTCCCCCCCCAAATGCAAAGGTTCGTGTTTTATTTAGACTTGGAGGGAGTGATAAGGCACTTTTAAATGGGATGCTTGCTAATCACAAAATAACACATGCCAGGGGGGAAAAAAACGAAAAGCATTCAACTCTATTGTGCAACACGATTATTCTTTGATAAGCCCTCTGTGCCTGACATCTCAACGCTTGCTCTCCATCCGGTTCAACGTCATTTCTCTTGCAACTGTCAGAGCTGGGAGGGTGTCCCAAAGAGCCACCTTAGCAGAAAGTCAGCAGCACAGAGAAGTAAAACCCAGACTTTGCAATTTATTAAAAGCAGATGGGATCCCACCGATTCCATTCAAGCTCAAAGCTGCAATTGTACCTTCCAAGCTTTTGCAGTGCTGCTGTATTGTCTAAGACAGGGGCCTTCAAACTTGGCAACTGTAAGACTTGTGGACTTCAACTCCCAGAATTCCTCAGCCAAGTCTTAAAGTTGCCAAGTTTGAAGACCCCTGGTCTAAGAGACCAAACTGGAGTAAAGACTTTTAACACTCATTTCTAACAAATTAAGTGTCCTTCATTAGGAATTTTGGCTACCTTACCCTGTCTTAGTGTCCTGATTATTATTATTTTTACTTATTGGAAAGTGGCTATTTCAGGAAAAGAAGTATGGAGCTTCTGACTGTTATCTAATGGAAAAACTGAATTATCCTATTAGATGGAGATGATCTATGGAGACCAGACACACACAAACACACACACACGCACACTCACACACACACACACACTGAAACAATATATTCCATGTGTGTCAAGGGGCACCGCAGTGAGAAATGTAAAATTCTTCTGTAGCCTTAACATTTGCAGGTCATTGTTCAATATCCAAATCAACCAACAGCAGGAAGTAAATCCATTTTACATTATCTATTTCCCTTAGCTCATTTCATCCTTAGTAATTAAAAATTTCATCTGAGCTCCTCTGTGATAGATTTCTGGAATAAATCCAGAGGCAAATGAAATAACTAAGCTGTAGATCTTTGCCATCGTTTGCTGAAAACATCTGACTTTCCCCCCCCCCCCCTGTAATGTCTGTTTCTTCAAGATGTTCACCCTTTCTCGGTCTTCAAGTGACCGATGCATCTTTTTGCCTTTCTTATATATATATTTTTTCCACATTGGGTTAGATTAATTCTTTGAAGCAGAAAATCTACCTTTACTGTATGCAAAAGTCTGCTTTCACACTAGAAAATTCAATCATTACTACTGGAGTAGATTCCTGCAACAGAAGCATTTCCCCCCATTCTCTTAAACAGCTTTTCCAAGCAGCTCTGATTGGCTAAAAAGAATGGCTCACCTTTCTCCCCCCCCAAGAAAAAATGTCCTCCCTTCTGGATCTTTCCAGAACCACACTCATCTTCATATCTAGGACAGGAGGGCCTGTCACTTCATTGTGAGAGATGCTACAATTAGCATTTTCATCACAATTTAAAAACTGGGATGAATTACAGAATAACAGAGTTGGAAGGGACCTTGGAGGTCATCTAGTCCATGGCTTTTCAACCAGTGGTACAGGTACCACCTGTGGTACATTGGCACCTGGCAGGTGGTACGCGACCATCCTAGAAAAGTGGTAGCGGGGGAGGGGAATGAGCTGAACTGGTGGCAGCACTACACAAGCCTAAGTGAGAGACGGCTGAAGCTAGGCAACTGGTGGTAGTCGGATGTTGCCATATCCTAAAAGTGGTACAATGGGTGAAAAGGTTGAAAAGCCCTGATCTAGTCCAACCCCCTGATGAAACAGGAGACCCTAGACCATTTCACACAAATGGCTGTCCAATCTCTTTTTAAAAACCTCCAGTGATTGTTCTCACTGTCAGGACATTTCGCCCTAGTTCTCGGTTGCTTCTGTCCTTGATTAGTTTCCATCCATTGCTTCTTGTCCTGCCCTCAGGTGCTTTGGAGAATAGGTTGACCCCCCCCTCTTCTTTGTAACAGCCCTTCAAATATTGGAACACTGCTGTCATGTCACCCCCTAGTCCTTCTTTTTGTTAGACTAGGCATAACCCAGTTCCTGCAACCGTTCTTCGTACGTTTTAGCCTCCAGTCCCCTAATCATCTTCGTTGCTCTTCTCTCTCTTGCTCTCTCAATCTTCTCTGGAGGAATAAATGTAAATCTTTGTGAGACCTTTAACGTGGAAAATGTTTGTTGATTCCTCCTTTGTGGCATTCTCTATATCAGACATGTCAAACACAAGGCCCGGGGGCCAGATCCGGCCCGCGAAGTGGTTTCATGTGGCCCACAAAGCCACCCTAGAAACAGTGAGGGAACGGCCCCCACTGCCTTGGCCCTGGCCCAGAGACCCTCCTTCTGCCAGAGACCCTCAGATCTGTCCCACTCCTGCCCAGGCCCCCATAGGCACCCTTGATGCTAACGATGTAGAGCTGGCCATGCCCACCCAGTAGGCCATACGCACTCTAGCCACTCCCATCCAGTAGGCCACGCCCACCCAGACCATACCCACCCGGACCCCTGAGGGCAACCGCAATGCTGATGCGGCCCTCAATGAAATTGAGTTTGACACCCCTGCTCTATATCCTTAACCAGGCAATTTGCAAATGTATCTTTGCTGTTCCTATCTGCCCTCAAAAGAATATCTTGGAATTTCAGTCTTCAAGGTTAGGGAGACATGGAGCTGTGTTGTGGCTTTCTCATTCAAAGGAAAAGGGAAGAAATCACAATGGCCAGCTGTAGTTCCTATCCATTCTTAATGTATTTTTAAGAAAACATGTAGTCAAATTTTCAGCTGACTGATTAAGTCCTGTCCTGACATTGTTGGCACTTAGCAATCATGTGGGTGGGTTTTCTTCAGAATTATCTTTCCAACCTAGTCTTTCAGGTCTCTCAATGGTGCATCTACTGCTGCTATAATTGAATCCATCCATCTTGTCACTGGCTCTTTCCTTTCTCTCTTTTTTTTCCCCTTCAATTTTTCCAAGCATCGTGGACTTCTCAAGCAAAGCAGGATGTTGTTCAAAGTATGGGACTTGTTGAGTTTCAAGCAAGAATTCTAACGAATTTGATCCGTTGGCTTCCTGGCTGTCCATGGCATCCTTACAGTCTTACTCAGCATCAAAGCTCAAGCATAAATACTCCTAATATCTTGTTTCTTCATATCGTATCACAGGAAGAACCATTGCCTGAACAATTCTAACTTTGGTTGGTCTACACATATGACAGAATTTGAATATCCTTTCCAAGAAGGCTCCACATCCATTTGCACTACTCAGGTGACCCTGAGGACACAGATAAACCTCCAGGTGGCCTCAACGACTCTCTAAAAGAATCCAGATGACCAGCAGTCTGCAAGGAATATAAATCCTTCCATTCCCCACCATCCAGTCAGAGCTGAAGAAACTTCTTGGATGAGAAGCAAAATGTCTCCAAAGAAAAACAAGAAAGTCCAGTTACCTCTTGAAAAAGCACCTAGATAGATAGATAGATAGATAGATAGATAGATAGATAGATAGATAGATATAGATATAGATATAGATATAGATATAGATATAGATATAGATATAGATATAGATATAGATATAGATATAGATATAGATATAGATATAGATATAGATATAGATATAGATATAGATATAGATATAGATATAGATATAGATATAGATATAGATATAGATATAGACAGAGCTTTTTTTCTAAAAAAAAATGTGCCGGAACTCTCATCTTGTTAATCTTTTATTTATATAATTTTATTTATATATTTATTTATATAAGTAAACAATTATATATTCAATTCTTAACACACATTTAATTTATTGTATTTAAGGCAAATGTTCATAGAAAATTCCAAACTTTTGTCCAATTCTCGTCTGGCAAATCTTCTTGACTCCTTTCCTTGCTCTTAGTATCTATGTCCGAAAGTCGTCCTCTGAGTAACCACAGATCAACGTACTTTGAAGGATCGAAAAGTCTCAGAGGTGGTCCGACAAGTTTGACGAACAAAAGTGCTGAAATTGTCTTAGTCTTTAACAAAGCTTTTGTTGGGGTGGCAATTAGATTCATCTGTGAAAACCCACGTTCACATTCACTTGAAGAAATAGGAATGGTATTCAGAGTCCATATCAAATGCAACAGTTTTTCTGGATATGTCTTTTCGAGAATGTATTCACGGAATCCACGAATCATTTCTCTTTCATTTAGTTGCAGTCTGATTGATAAGTTCCTAATTTCCACTTCTCCAAATGTCAGTTGAGTATTAACATCTTCAGGCCAATGTTTTTGATCAAGTACACGAGACCAATACGCCAACTCATCATCTTTGCTATCAAGTAATCTTTTTTCAATTGACTCTTTCAATTTTGTATAAAATATACCTGGGTCAATGGGAGGATCCTTTTTTGAATCTCTTTTGTGAAGTAAAACTCCATGAAAGTGAAAATCACTTACAGTAGCAACAGCACATTTATATTAGGGCCCAAAGTTCTGTCTTCTTTCTTCAAAAACTTGTACCAGTATTTTTATTTTCTTATTTGCCTTATACAAGTCGATGTTGCGGTCCTGTAGATCCAAACTTAAATCTGACAATTCTTGGAGAGTGTCACACATCAATCCTAGGTCCAATAAAAATTCTGTAGATGTTTTTTTTTCCAAGCCATCATAAGTGCATTTATCATTTTTATCTCTTGTAGGATCATGCATTGCTTGTACAAAATGATACACAAGGGATTCAGAATTATTCCATACAGCCAAAACTGTACGCAAACTAGATGACACCCATCGGGTACTTAAAATTCTTCCAATTTTCAGCAGCTCAGTCCCCAGTAATTCTGCACATGAATGCAACTTTCTGCTATTCTTTGGTGAAGCATGGTATATGACATACAGTTATCAATAAATGATTGGAATCTATTTATTCCTGAAGTTTCCTTGGCAGCATCACCTACTGATAATTCTAGTCTGTGATTAGCACAATGCCAAACTATAATAGAAGGAAAACGTTCTGACAGCAATTTTTTTCACTCCACTTTTACATCCCATCATCACAGCGGTGCCATCGCATGCCAGAGAAATCAAATATTTTTTCAAATAATCTTCTGTCATCCCATAAGAGTAAAGACATTGGAGTAAGGAATTAAATATTCCTTCTGCTGTTACTTTTTCAAGTTCTACAAAGTCCAAAAACAAATTTACTGGTGAATTCATTCCCATACCTTCGATGCAGCATCCAACAAATACTATGAGGGTGGGTTTTTTTCTTATTGTGGTTGATTCATCAATTATCAATGAAATTTTATTATTGGATCAAACAATTTCTTTAACCACAGTTTTCTTCATTTCTTCACTTATATGATTAACAATATATAATCTTAAAGGGCTTTCCATTGTGATAGAAGATTGCTACCACTGCTCCAGGGTTTGGCTAACTTAAATATGCATAGCATAATTAGATTTATTATTGCTGCTAAAGCTATGGATTACGGATTCACATTTCCCATGGATTGTCTTCTGCCCATGGGAGGGAAGCTTGGTAGATTCTAAATTTCATAATTTTAGTTATTCCTTTGTGGCAGGGTATATATGAGAACAAGCTGCAAAGGTCTTTAAAAACGTGTTTCTCACATATTTATATTTTTGAATCATAAATATTAAATCTTTTTTCTTTCCAATGATCCAAACTAATGCTTTAGAAATATAATTTCCAGTTTTAGCTACAGTAAACAAGCAAATTACACTAAAGCTAAATTTAACGTTACTTGTTAAAGATATTTACTATATTTCAGAATTAGTATTCTTTCAGTCACAATCTTATTCCTATTCAATTTGGCTGATTTTAAAATGTGATGTAAAATCATAAGCACATAAAAAGAAAACAGCAGAAACAGCTGCAAATTAACTCAACAGTTCTATGCTTAGCAACATGTCCATTTAATCAAAGTCCTTGCTCTTTCCAAATCTATTTCAGGGTTTACTTTCTATATACACAAACAATGGGAAATGAGTTTCTGGGCTGGTTCAAATTTTTTACACATTCCAAAAATTTCAGGTAATGTATCTGTTACATGTAAATATAAAAGCATGATAGGCTCTGTATTTGTACAATGGCCGATCATCTCAGTGTGCAGAAACGTGGATAACTACAAACAGAAGTTGCAAGCCCTCTCCTTGACTTCAGAGTCATCCTGGTGAGATAGTCAGCATATAAATTTAATAAATAACTTTTTTATTTCAAATGCCCCTATCAGGAATTGAATTTGAATGAAGTTTCAGAAAAGCAAATGTTCTGTGCTGGTGGTACTAAGCTCCCAAAGATCTAGCATGGGATAAATGAATTCTTCCTAATAAAAATAACTTCCTGCCTTTTTCTAATCATCATTTCTTCCCTACAGCAATTTGAAAAGTCAAACAAAGTGAAACAAACCACTACTCCCTCCATGCAGGGAAAATTTCCTTGAGTCATACTTCGATATCCTATTTGCAAATAATATTTTACTTACCTAGTTGAGATGGTGTAGTTCCTGCCTTCGCTGCAACTTGCCTGTGCAACATTTGCCTGCTGGGTCTTTTGGCAAGCTCAGCAGCAATTCCTATTGGCTTCCAAAAGCCAATAGCATAGCTGACTCAGGAATTCTGGGAGTTGAAGTCCATGAGTCATAAAAGAGCAAAGCCTGCAATAGGCTTAAGCCAATAGCAGCACAGCTTGTGCAAAAGCTTTTTTTTTTGCAAAAAAAAAGGTGAGGGAACACCGTTCTGAATGTTCTATTGGAAAAAAGCCCTGGATATAAATATAGATATATAGATACAGTTGAAACTTAACATTAAGAAAACCAAGATCATGGCATCCGGCCCTCTCAATTCCTGGCAAATAGATGGGGAAGAAATGGAGGTAGTGACAGATATTTTTTTCCTGGGCTCCAAGATCACTGCAGATGGCGACTGCAGCCAAGAAATTAAAAGATGCTTGCTCCTGGGGAGGAAAGCCATGGTAAATCTAGACAGCACGCTAAAAAGCAGAGACATCACCCTGTCAACAAAAGTGCGTATAGTCAAGGCTATGGTCTTCCCAGTTGCAATGTATGGCAGTGAAAGCTGGACCATAAGAAAGGCTGAGCACCAAAGAATTGAGGCCTTTGAACTCTGGTGCTGGAGAAGACTCCTGCGAGTCCCTCGGACTGCTAGGCGATCAAACCGGTCAGTCCTAGAGGAGATCAACCCTGACTGCTCTTTAGAAGGCCAGATCCTGAAGTGGAAACTCAAATCCTTTGGCCACCTAATGGGAAGGAAGAACTCGCTGGAGAAGAGCCTCATGCTGGGAAAGATTGAGGGCAATAGAAGAAGGAGACGACAGAGAATGAGGTGGCTGGATGGAGTCACTGAAGCAGTAGGCGTGAGCTTAAAGGGACTCCAGAAGATGTTAGAGGACAGAAAGGCCTGGAGGAACGTTGTCCATGGGGTCGTGATGGGTCGGACACGACTTCACAGCTAAGAACATACAGATACAGATACAGATATAGATACAGATACAGATACAGATACAAATACAGATACAGATACAGATACAGATACAGATACAGATACAGATACAGATACAGATACAGATACAGATACAGATACAGATACAGATACAGATACAGATACAGATACAGATATATATTGTGTTGGTTGAAAATCCTCATGAGCTTTTTGGATATCCCTGCAACATATGGAATGACTACGTTGCTTCATTTATTGTTCTATTCTTTGCCTGTTATGGAGCAGCTCCTGCCAGGTCTATACTGTTTTTTGGATTTGATAAATGCCAAATCTGATGAATTTTGTCTTTGAAATCTTTGGATCTTCTCTGATTTAAAAAGTTTAATGAATATTGGAAATCTAACCTAGTTTCTGGGTTCTCCCTTCGCTCTTGTGTCATGGGAGACACTTAATAGTTCATAAGCAGGAATTGGGGACTGATTGGAGCAATGCTTATAAAATAGCAACTGCACTTCTTTGAATTAATCCACATTGATGTGAAGCACAAAGTTTCAGGAACCATCATACCACTGGAAAATTGTGAAGCATCTACAGAGCCCAGATGGATTCCTGAAATCTCATCTAAAATTCTGTACACCCCTATTTACATCCACATGACCAACTTTACACACCTCATGAAGCAGAACTGGGGGTAGGTTTTCCTTCCCTCCTCTACCATTGTGTTGCAGATTAACCTTCAATTTTAGGACAAATCTGCAATACTTTGTGTGTGTGTGTGTGTGTGACTGATTTCAGAAAGAGCAAGAAATATAATTAAGAATAAGAGTCAATGCCTATTTGCACTTAGAGAAATACCCCTGGAGTTTATAATGGATAAAGAAAAGAATCTAGTAAAGATTATCCCTGCAAGAGGCTCTTGTGAAGTGTTGATTAGTTTTTTTGCTTTCCGCATTCTCTAGCGAGGGCAGATTGAAGAATGATTAAGTGTTAGCCAACACCTGCTAATTTTGTCCACTCCTGTAATCTGATGTTTACAGAAATGGATGCCACTGAATCCCATCCCATGTTAAAGATTCACGAGCCATTCTGAGAAAGGTAATCGGTTTTCAGAAATGGACTAGTCCACTTCCATTTCTCCAGGGTGGATTCCAGATTAGATGTGATCAAGCTTGATTACCTCTTGGGTGCCAAGAGACTGAGTTGAGAAGAGAAGAACCAGCTATATCCACTTTCCACTTCTCTGTATCAGGAAATTTGTTCTGCCAATTTGGTTCCCACATAAAAGTACAACTATTCCACCACACTTAGCAACACCACACTTGGAATATGGCATCCAGATCTGGTCACCGCAATGTAAAAACATTGTTGAGAATCTGAAAAGAGCAAAGAGAAGAGCAACAAAGATGAACAGGGGACTGGAGGCTAAAACAGATGAAGAACGGTTGCAGGAATTGGGTATGTCTAGTCTAATGAAGAGAAGGACTAGGGGAGACATGATAGCAGTGTTCCAATATTTGAGGGGCTCCTACAAAGACGAGGAGGTCAACCTAGTTTCCAAAGCACCTAAAGGCAAGAAGAGAAACAATGGATGAAAGCAACCAAGGACAGAAGCAACTTAGAACTAAGAGAACTAGGTTTCATCTATAATACGTTCATCAGAGTCCAGGTGCTCTCCAATTTAAGAATGAGTTTCATTCCCAAGGTCTGTCCTTAAGTCAAATTTGTATGTAAGCCACAAGAGTATTATCGTATAATACTGTATAAGTGGTATTGTGTAATGAACCTGAACCATTTAAATTGAACCATTGTGTATTTAACCCAATTTTGGCTACAATGGGGTTCATCCTTTACTGTTGCCCTTAAACCGGGGTGTCCTTAGCCCAAGGCTTTTCTGTGCTCAGAAAGCATTGCTTAAAACCTAACTATGAAGTTAATTACATTTCTGACCATCTTCTATTCATGCGGACAAGTTATTATTTGATGAAAGAGATACCCAAGGGATGAACTGCTCCCCAAAGCACAAGCACCAATGAACTCCTTCCTCCAAAACTCTTTCTTTAAAATAGAGTTTTCAGAAATACAGACTAAATCTCTGCACCACGTTTAACATTATAGGAGTCCATAAGCGCACTTTTTCAGAGAGCCCTTAGTAGAACATGCATGTTTTTTTCATCTTCTTTGAAATAAGAAAACAGAGACAAGAGATAAATGGGCATTTTGAAAAGGGGTTTTTTTCCTCTTTTTTTTCTTTTTCTTTTTAAAGATCACAGGAATAATTAATTTGAAGGGTCACACATAAAATCTACAGGGATATTTCCATGAAAACGACTTTACAGGGAGAGGGATCTGTATAAAAAATAAAGCAAACAAATCCCACATAGGCGTATAGCTTAATATGGAAATCGTTTTACAAAATAGATAAAGAATTTTTTTTAATCGTCTGTAATCAGAGAAAAAAACCAGAGAACGTTCACATCGCCTCAGAGCATTTTCCCTCCTGGAATAGTCTTGTCATTTCTCACAGTGGTTTGGCATGTTTCTCCTCCAATGCCCTTGAGTGATCTTGGGTTTAATAGCTTTTTAATGGCAGCGGCAACACAGAGATGCACCAGGATACAAAAGTCTCAAGGAGAAGGAATCGCAGAATCAAGGAACCAAGGAGAAGATATGGATGGTACCTTTCAAAAAGCAAACTGCAGATCTTTCAGAGGGGTGTAGAGCAGTAGTAAAGGAGAATTTATTTTATTTTATTTTATTTTATTTTAATTCCATTTATATCCTGCCCTTCTCCGAAGACTCAGGGCGGCTTACAAGCTTAGCAGTAGCCTTCATTCTATGTATATGCCTGCTTATTAGGGCTTTCACACACACACCCAAGCAGCATTATTACAAAGTCAGCTTAATTACCCCCAACAATCTGGGTCCTCATTTTACCTACCTCAGAAGGATGGAAGGCTGAGTCAACCTTGAGCCTGGTGGGACTTGAACCTGCACTAATGGCAGGCAGCTGGTGTTACTTAAGGAGGCATTAGCCCACTGCTCCAGCAAGGCTCTATTTAATCATCAAAACTTCTGCGAGAATACAAAATAAAGAAAATCGAGCTGAAAAGGACCTTGGAGGTTTTCTAGTCCAGCCACCTGCTCAATTAAGAGACGGTATACCATTCCAGACATATGGCTGTCCAGTCTCTTCTTAAAAGATTGATGGAACACCCACAACTTCTGCAGGCAAGTCGTTCCACTGGTGAATTGTTCTCATGGTTAGGAAATTTCCCCTTAGGGCTAGGTGGCTTCTCTCTTTGATTAGTTTCCATCCATTTCTTGTCTTACCTTCTTTGTAAAGGTAAAGGTTCCCCCGCACATGCGTGCTAGTCGTTTCCAACTCTAGGGGCCGGTGCTCATCTCCGTTTCAAAGCCGAAGAGCCAGCGCTCATCCGAGGACGTCTCCGAGGTCATGTGGCCAGCATGACTAGACGCTAAAGGCGCACGGAACGCTGTTACCTTCCCACCGTAGTGGTCCCTATTTTTCTACTTGCATTTTTACGTGCTTTCGAACTGCTAGGTTGGCAGAAGCTGGGACGAGTAACAGGAGCTCACTCTGCTACGCGGCACTCGGGATTCGACCCACCAAACTGCCGACCTTCTGATCAACAAGCTCAGCGTCCTAACCCACTGAGCCACCGCATCCCATTCTCTTCTTTGTAGCAGCCCTCAAATATTGGAACACTGCTATTGTATCATCCCTAGTCCTTCTTTTCTCTAGATTAACCGTTCACCATGTTTTAGTCTCCAGGTCCTTAATCATCTTAGTTGCTCTTCTCTGCATTCTTTCCAAAGTCTCAGCATCTTTGTTGTAATGTGGTGACCAAAACTGGATGCAGTATTCCAGGTGTGGTCTTATTAAGGTTAACTACTAAGGAAGATAAATTGGCCTTTACTGGGTTGTCTTGCTAATAACTTCCTCCTTCAATGGATAGAAAAGAGCGGCACTGGGTGATCTGTTCCTGATTTGATATTAATCGATAAAGAAGACTTAGCTGAGTAAGTAGAATTAGCAGGAACCATGAAATCCCACATTCTTAACCTTAAAGAAATTTGTCCCATTTGTGTGCTTTCTAAATTGTTTGACACCCTTACGTGAGGCCAATAAAGGAGAGTATTTGTAGCTCAGTGTTGAAATATGGGGTCCCTGGTCCTCTCTGAACTTGGTTGTTTCCTTGCAGATGTTTCATTACCCAACTAGGGAACATCATCAGTGCTAGTTTAACACTGATAACATTACCTAGTTTGGGTAATGAAACGTCTGCAAGAAAACAACCAGGCTCAGACAGCGCCAATGATCTCTAATTAAAGAAATATAGAATGGGAGGGAAATCTAAGAGCTCTCTTTACTTCCACAATACTAAGTAGGATTCCATGTCATGTCAGAGAAGTAAATTGGAAACAGAT
This sequence comes from Vipera berus, assembly GCF_964194415.1. Taxonomy (NCBI): domain Eukaryota; kingdom Metazoa; phylum Chordata; class Lepidosauria; order Squamata; family Viperidae; genus Vipera; species Vipera berus. The sequence goes on along the minus strand of NC_138209.1, from coordinate 72,051,160 downwards.
TTCAGCTTGAAGAAAAGTTCCTGAAAAGAGAGTATCAAAGCCACAATCGCTAACTAAGAAAGTAAATAAATAAGTGAGCCAGAGAAACTAATCTAAGGGAAAGGTAAAGTTTCCCCCGCACATGCGTGCTAGTCGTTTCCAACTGTAGGGGCTGGTGCTGATCTCCGTTTCAAAGCCAAAGAGCCAGCGCTTGTCCAAGGACGTCTCCGTGGTCATGTGGCCGGCATGACTAGACGCCAAAGGCGCACAGAACGCTGTTACCTTCCCACCGTAGTGGTCCCTATTTTTCTACTTGCATTTTTATGTGCTTTCAAACTGCTAGGTTGGCAGAAGCTGGGACCAGTAACAGGCGCTCACTCTGCTACGCGGCACTCAGGATTCGACCCGCCAAACTGCCAACATTCAGATTGACAAGCTCAGCATCCTAACCCACTGAGCCACCACGTCCCTTACAAATAAATAAGTGAACCAGAGAAACGAATATAGCTGTACGTAAAGATTATTATGTAATCTTAGAATCCCTATGATTCCATAGAACTGTAAGGCCCAACCTTTTGGGCACCAGGGACCGGTTACATGGAGAGAGGTTTTTCCACGGACCGGAGGGGGCATGGTTTTGTATGCTTCCTGTATCCTGTGGATGGGGCTTTCCTTGTTTGTGCAGACCAGTTGTTGGCATGCCGCAGCCCGGTACTGGTCCATGTCCAGGGGGTTGGGGACCCCTGCTGTAAGGAATTTCTTAGCCCAGGGCTCTCCAAACTTGGCAACTTTAAGACTTGTGGACTTCAACTCCCAGAATTCCTCAGTCAGCCATACTGGCTGGGGAATTCTGGGAGTCAAAGTCCACGAGTCTTAAAGTTGCCAAGTTTGGGGAGCCCTGAATTAGCCCATCAAGTCCAATGCTCTGCACAGTGTAGGAATCTAGATTAATGCATCCCTTGAACACAACTAGTAATGGGAAGTTTTTTACTTCTCTGAATATATCTGTCCTTCCCACTAAGACTTTTCCCTCTATTTCTTTTGCTAATGCTAAGCCTCGGGCTACAAAAATAAAATTCTCGAAGGTGCACTCTTTCTATCAGAGAGTTGTGTATAATGATTAATCCAATCCCTCTGCACATACACAAAAAAAGGATATTTGCACACAATTCCGTCCATATCTAAGGGCAACTTTTAAGACCTAGTGCCACCAAGAGATAAACTCCAAGAAACATGTTTGTGGGCTATGAAAATCTGAAATATGTTGGTTGCAGCTCACTTTTGAATCAACCCAAAGGAGAGAAATTCAACACGGTGTTCCTTAAGGATTTCTACATTTCCTGGTTGAAAAGCAATTGTTTATAGGATTGCTTGCCTACTGTAGAAGAATGGACGCTTAAAGTGTCAAATTTAGCAGAAATGGCTAAGAGTTTTGCTTATTTGAAGGATCATTCACAAGAAAGATACATTTCGGTCTGGAGAAGATGGATAGATTATATTCAGAATAAATATGGGACTAAAAAGTTCCATTTAGCCTATGAGTAAATTTTAGGTAAAGGTAAAGGTTCCCCCGCACATGCGTGCTAGTCGTTTCCAACTCTAGGGGCCGGTGCTCATCTCCGTTTCGAAGCTGAAGAGCCAGCGCTTGTCCGAGGACGCCTCTGTGGTCATGTGGCCGGCATGACTAGACGCCAAAGGCGCACGGAACGCTGTTACCTTCCCACCGGAGTGGTCCCTATTTTTCTACTTGCATTTTTACGTGCTTTCGAACTGCTAGGTTGGCAGAAGCTGGGACGAGTAACAGGCGCTCACTCTGTTACACAGCACTCGGGATTTGACCCGCCGAACTGCCGAACTTCTGATCGACAAGCTCAGCGTTTTAACCCACTGAGCCACCGTGTCCCTATGAGTAAATTTTAGATTGTTATTATTATTAATAGTTTATTATAGTGGAATTTTTATTAGTTTTAAGTATATGGTATTATTACTATTTTTAGTATTAGTATGGTTTAATAATTTGGATATTGTATTGTTTAATAATTTGGATATTAATTTGTTTATGTTTTTATTATTATTATGTATACTTTTATTTTGCTTGTATTTATGTTAAAGGGGAGTTAAAGCGCATTATGAACTTGGTTATTTATATAGTTGGTTAATGTTAGTTAGATTATGATTATTATATTTGTAACCCTGTACTCAGCTCTGGGAAGTGGGGGAGGGAGAGGGGGGGGTTGGTTTGGGGGATTTTTTGTACCTTTTATAAAACTTTTCAATTAAAAAAGAAAGAAAAGCAATTGTTTATGATCTCCTTCTCCAAACTTGCAGGGGAAAAAAAGTTAAGTGTTTCAGATATGGCAGTCTCTTCTCTTTCCCCCCCCCCCAGTCAATTCAGCAGAGCTGTTAAGTCTGATTAGCTCTTAAAAGAACCTTTGAGACAAGATTTTGAAAGGTTTCTTGCTGCTTCTTAAACATATGCTTAATTAAATTGACCCCAGTTCCTGAAGATGTAATTTAGATCACGCCCAACCCAAAACCCTCAGTGCCTTTAGCCAAAGATTTACCCAAGGGAAAGACTGCCGGATTTTATGTTTGGCGGGGTGGAGATTTAAACAAAGAAAATAGCCTTCTCAAGAACTTGCTGAAGATAATAAATGTGTGGGGTAATTTCTCCTGATGAACAATGCTGGTAAGGCTCAAGAGTCAATGCGTAATCAGCTATGGCTGAAAGGGAAGGAGATCTTCTTGGAATAACAGAGTTGGAAGGGACCTTGGAGGTCATCTAGTCCAACCCTCCCCCCTACCCAAGCAGGGGACCCTACACTATTTCTGACAGATGAGACTCCAGTCTCTTCTTCTTTTTTATTAAAGAGTTTTACAGATACATTTTAAACATAAAAAACATAAAAACCCATCCCCCCACCCACACCCAATTCCCCCTCCCTCTCCCTCCCCCCCCAACTTCCCAGAGCAAATACAGGGTATTAAACCTAACAATCTTAAACTATAATATGCAAACTAACTATAATAACACTTTAAGTCCTATCGCACTTTAACTCTCCTTAAAAATAACTAAATAATAACAAATCTTCTAAATCTAATACTCATTCAAATGCTAAATGAAACTTTTTAGTCCCATATTTATTCTGGATATGATCAATCCATCTTCTCCATTCCAAAATATATCTTTATTGCGAATGGTCTTTCAAATACGCTGAGATTTTCGCCATTTCTGCCAGGTTCGAAACTTTTAAAGTCCATTCTTCTATAGTAGGCAAATCCTCCTTATGAGACTCCAGTCTCTTCTTGAAAGCCTCCAGTGATGAAGCTCCCACAACTTCTGAAGGCAAAGCTGTTCCATTGGTGGATTGTTCTCGCTGTCGGAAAAATTTCTCCTTATTTCTCGGTTGAATCTCTCCTTGATCAGTTTCCATCGGTTATTCCTTGCCTGGCTTTCAGGTGCTTTGGAAAATAGGTTGTGTTAAGTCGTGGGCTCTGGTGAGCAGGAATGAAGACACACGGCTGAGTACAGAGAAACTCATTCTGTACTTGGAACTGTACTTGAGCTTGGGCCGCTCCCAGCCACAATACATAGCCAAGCCCTATGGTAGCAGCCAATGGGATTGAACCCGCGCTTGCTGCCTGAGGCTGACCAATTGCAGGACCGGAGACAGCCTGTCTGGGTTGCTGGAGAGCCGTTAGCTCTCCAGCAACGCACGTGGTGTGCTACCAAAAGCCCAGTACATAACAGGTTGACCCCCTCCTCTCTGTGACAGCCCTTTAAATATTATTTTATTTTCAAAATACTTTAAAAAATATTTAAATTATTTTAAAAATCTTATTTTATTCCTAATAAATAGGATCCTATCTCCATACTGGAATCCTACATGACATGACATGTCCCTTAAAGCAAGCGTTCTTTCATCAAAGAGATGGAGGCAATCATGCACAGTCCCAAAGTTGGACAAATCCAGGATGCACAAAAGTGCAGGCAAGAGAAGCGAGTAGGACAGAGGAATGCAATGGGGCGGCTCCATCTTTGCTGGTATGATGAGTTTCTAGCTGTTTCGGAACTCTTGGTGAGACCATTAAAAGTCGTTTGCACTGTTTGAAATTTTTCTGCCGGCAACAAGGTCTGACTGCTGGCCGAGTGACGGATTCTATTGCAAATCAGGGCTGTTTCCGAAGGAGGAAGAGGAGGAGAGGTCCTGGGGCTTATGGAGCGAAGGAACTGGATGAGGCTGTCAGCAGGCCCAGAAGAAAAGAGAGAGGCTTTCGGAGGAGTTGGAGGTGGCAGCAGCGTGCTCCAGGGGTGAAAAGAAGCAAGGCCTCTTTAAGGAAAAGGTGGAAGAGACAGGATCAGAAAAAGGAGAGGAGGCGAGGTTGTTGTGCAGGAATACAAGCTAATTTGAGGGCTAATCCATACGGAGCTAGCTCCGTTTCCATCTGTCCTGTTTGCCATCGTTCACTCCCTAAACACTAAAATGGACGCTCTGAAACTTGAGCTGGCCAAGGAGTGTATATCGGAGGTGGTGGCCCTTTGAGAGCTGCATGCAACAAAATTTAATTTTGATGTATGCCAATTGGTCTACATTCAGAGTGACAATCAAGTTGTTGTTGTTGTTGTTGTTATTCTTATTCTTATTCTTATTCTTATTCTTATTCTTATTCTTATTCTTATTCTTATTCTTATTCTTATTCTTATTCTTATTCTTATTCTTATTCTTATTCTTATTCTTATTCTTATTCTTATTCTTATTATTCTTATTATTCTTATTATTATTATTATTATTATTATTATTATTATTATTATGCAAAGAGGTCACTAAGCAAGTAATATCAAGTGTGGAAGCAGGAGGCACATTTGCTACCCTAGTATGGGTATTCTTTCTCCTTTTTTAAATTCAAGAGAAAAATATATAGTTCAAACTCAGGTATTTACAGGTGCGACTTTCTCTTTTGGTATTATATAGTGACAAATTACATTTTCTTCTATTAAAATATGTATAATTTATCTCATATTCACAGAAAGACGTGATGAAATTCTACGCTAGCATCCATCTTAAGATTGTTAAGTAGCATTTTAAAAACCTACTATCAGCATAAATCCAGAACGGTTCCTAGGGCTGTCCATCAAGTACAGAGTTCTTGCAAAGGCTCTGCATTCTGAATTAGGCCCAAGTTGTAGAAGAAGCAATGCACACCCAATAAGATCAAAGTGCATTTTACTGTAGACGTTTATTGTTGGTCTTCAAAAGATCACAAGCCTGATCATCTTAGCTGCTCTTCTCTGAATTTTTCCCAAACTCTCAACGTATTTTTTTGTGATATGGTGAACAAAATTGGCTGCAGTATTCCAGGTGTGGCCTCACTAGGGTTTTATAAAGTGGTACTAATACTTCTTGAAACTCAAATACTTTGGCCAACTAATGAGAAGGAAGGATTCACTGGAGAAGAGCCTAATGCTTGTGAAGATTGAGGGCAAGAGAAGAAGGGGAAGACAGAGAATGAGGTGGCTGGATAGAGTCACTGAAGCAGAAGGTGTGAGCTTAAATGGACTCCAGAAGATGGTAGAGGACAGGAAGGCCTGGAAGAACGTTGTCCATGGGGTCGTGATGGGTCGGACATGACTTCACAGCTAACAACAACAACTAATACTTCACGTGATCTTGATTCTATCTATCTTGCCAAACTAAAGCTATTATGTTCTAACCTACTGGATATATCCTGAGAGATTCTAGGGTATGGCTACCCTGAACCTCTATCCCCCCTTGTCTCATCCAGCTAAGGAGTGCCCAGTCTCTTAAGCTTGGCCTTTTTCTGGGGAAATTCGACATTGCCAAAGGCCTTCCCTTTTGCTCCTGCAGGTGCACAGTCCATCACACCTGAAGATTTAAATTAGGACAGATGGTCATCACCAACATTCTCATGTTTCCTAGCCCTTTCCACAGTTGTCATCTTTCACTAGCAAATGATTCTCAGTGGAGGACATTTTAATACATTGAGTCTCCCTCAGTCAAAGAGGGATTCACCAGAAAGGAATGATGTGCAATGCAATGCTGACTTGGTGCTCTCTGAGCTTGGTTATTTTCTTGCAGACGTTTCATTACCCAACTAGGTAACATCATCAGTGCTGGTATGGAGAGTGTATGAAATAGCTCATAACTAGAATAACCTATGTTACATTTGCCAATAACAATGTATACGACCCAAGCCAATTGTCTATATTGATATGATATAGGCAAGAAAGGAACTTTTATTAAATCCAGTGAAGAAATTAGCAGCCGATCTCCAAAATAATGACCGATTAGGCTGCGTATTTTACATATTTCTTTTTTTTTCTTCTTCTTTTTTTTCCTTTAGGAGAGCTATTTATTGTTTTTCACACTAGCTCTAAAGAACACTTTATCAAAAATGGTATTTACTGAAATATTCAAATGCAACCTGGAAAATTATGATAATTAAAAAGGCCTTTAAAAACTGCATGGCACAACAAAAACCTTTCAGGTGACGCGATGCCACGTTCATCTACTTGATCCTGAGAAATGCGCACATCGGCCATAGGTCTTTCAATTATTTTTGCAAGTAAACTGTCAGAATGAAGTCAAAGATTGCCAGGGAAGCTTCAAAGTATGCTTCCAAAGGAGAAGGGTGTAATCTGACCATCACCTCACCAGCACAAAATAAATCATTCTTTCATAAGATCTGTTGATTCAGGGGGGTGAGTGGTTGACTCATCTCAAAGACTATTTTCAGAATTAAATCACACTTGTTCATCAGGCCCAGAAACATAAGCCTTTGAAGATGAGTATAAATGTGCAAAATGCACCAAGGTACATTCTGGACTGTTCAAAGTTCTTGTATCAAGGGTCAATGTGTTTCTATCTGATGGGCATTTTGCAAGTAATGATGTAAACAGAGAGGAATATTTCATTAACTCACAGGCGGAAAAACAAATACCAAGAGCAGACATTTATTTCACTTTATTTCACTTCAAGCATCTTTAGGTTTTGTAGGATAGTCTGTTCAGCAGCCATCCTTCCTATCACAGCACCACAATTAAGAAGCATCCTTCTGCATGACAATTTTGTACTACAGCCTATGTGACTTATTTTCTATGCCGCCTCTGGCTGTTTCTTAAGCCATCCTCAGGAATTCTAGTCAGATTTTGGTGAGTTGGGGCTAAGCTGGGGGTCACTGCGAGATTATTTGTTTCCTTGTTTATTTATCCATTTCGTCTACATCTATCAACCATTCTCTCACATGTACAAAACCAGTTGTGCTGGAAAAGATTGGGATTCATGCCACTGCCCTCGCAAGTTAGTGGGGATAGAGGATGTAACACGATGATTTTGGCAAGGTCAAACATAAGCCCGTCTTTATAATGGTGTTCAATGAAACAGAAAAGATGTTTCTCATGTACTTGTTATCATATAAACCTCATTATGCATTGGCAAAAGTCCATCTTTAGGATGGCTTAGCAGGATAACTAGATGGGGGATATAAAGTCAATTGTACAAATCCAATCTGCCACTAGCCATAGATAATCAATTTATTCATGAGTTTCAGACATGAAGTTGAGGTTAATTTTCTATTCTGCAATGGCAGAATAGAAGCCTCCTAGGAGAAGACTATATATTTGAGAAACAGTCAAGCTAGCCCAGTTGGTGACAAAGCAGGGGGGTTCTCCAAGTCCTTGTGCAACCCTTACCCCCCATTTCATTCTGTATGCCTGCAGAGAATTTGTGACCATACAGCATTATCAGACACTTCCATCTAAGGACAGTGACATGGAAGAGCAAAACATTAAAAAGCAAATCTACATTATCTCAGAATTACATGAAGTTGTTAATGCAGCCTTCAACCTACGTTTTGGATTACAACATTATGTTAGAGTAAAACACAGGTTTGATCTGCTCTATGATCTAAGTCTGCCTCTACTGCACGAACCTCATTGTCTGTCCATAAGACCAGTCAGCAAAATTAAGTATACCAGGAAGAATATAAAGGAAAATGAAATGTATAAAAAGGACAGATTATTGTATGTATATATTGTTGAAGGAAAAGTCGCCATCGTGGTTCAGTCCAAGCCGGGAATAAACAACATGGCAACTGCTTTAGAAAGAAAGTTGCAGTTTATTGAAGAGGAGAGCCAGACAGAAAGATGGCTCTAGAAGAAAAGAGAGCGAGCAGATGTAGGGAGTGGGTTTTTATACCTTCTTGAGCCTTTTCCTTGTTCCTGTGGCATGAACTTTGACCTGAGTCTGAGTGTGCCTTTCTGGTATTCTGATGATGGTCGGTTAATCCTATTATGTCCCAAGGGTCATATCCTGCTTCCCTCTGGCTGTGGCTGATGACTCTTAGATTTTTGGTGTGGATTCTAGGGATCATTCTTCCTAATCCCAGTTTCCTGACTCCAGTCTTTTTGACAAGATTATCACATCTGCAATTCTGCAGACATGGTTTCTGTTTAGGACAGAGAGACTTGGGCGTGGGGTTGGTTTCTGGTTTTAAAATTCTTTAGGGAAATATATTCTGCCTTTTAAATATTGCCAAAAAATATTTCTTTCTTTTTTGGGGGGGGGCTGACTTCCCACAATATATAGTAACAAAAGTTACTATATGCACAAAGGTTTGACTCTCTTGCAGTCATCATACAGCTGATCCTTTGCCCCACATTCTTCCACTTAGTTTACTAAACAGTGATCTACAGAAATACATTACTTTTGGCAGTGTAAATCACAAAGGCGAGGATCCTGATCCCAGATCAGCAATGCACATTTTCATATCACCCTGCCACACACATCCTCTTCCTGCTAACTTCAGAAGAAGCAGAATAATGTCACCTGTTAGCTGTCGAAGACTAAGGGCAGAGCATTGTTTAGATCAATTAATCCAGGTCTACATAAATACAAAGAGGCAATCTAAGAAGCACTTTTTGTTCTACTACATTCTGTAGAGGGGGGAAAAACCCACGTCTAAATATGTAGTTAGAGCTGTCTGAAATTAATCAGCACAATATAGCACAAGCCCTATTCCTTTAGTGAGCAAGTCTTAATTATGACTTGGTCATGTTCCAGTTGTCAGCTTTGCAATTCAATAATAGTTTCAAGCTGGACGGCAGTAGCCTTGAGTTGGAACTCTGGAAGCCAATGGAATATCATCCAAACATCAGCGTTCAAAAATGGAACTGCTTGCCTCCAGAAGTTGAGGGTGCCCCATCACTTGAAGTTTTTAAGGAAAGATTGAATAGTCATTTGTTTGGAATGGCATAGGGTCTCTTGCTTAAGCAGAGGGTTGAACTAGAAGACCTACAAGGTCCCTTCCAATTCTGTTATTCTGTAATTCAACAGGCTAAAATATAGCCCAGTATTGTTCAATATCCAGATGTGAGAACGTAAACGCCAGAATTCTTAGGAATAGCCACAGTAGCTGAGAGATGTGTAAACTATAGTCCATACTTCTGAAGATCATCTGGATTAGGAAAAACTGGTATTTATATCATTCTTTGTTATATATTCTAACATGTTAGCCAGAGCACATGGTGGATAAAAATAGCTATTAATGAGATTTTTTCTTCTTCAATTTTTATCATTTTCTGATTTGAAATGATTGCACATAGCAAGTTGCTTGTAGCCTCGTTTTTAATCACAGCCTCTGTAAAGTCATACCTAAATTTGAATGAAGAATGTACGGTAAAAGTTTTAGTTGCACAGCCATGTATCCAGTGCATGTGTTGGCAACCCTGTGAATGGGCTCTGCTTTAATTAGATTAGAGCCTCTTCTGGAATTTCATTTGTAGGAATTGAAATTAATGCCTGCATTCACCTTTTCTTTGATTGCTGCAAAGACAGGCTATTCAGAAAGCTATTATAGCAACATTTTTGATTTATTGGAAGTTCTCTCCCACATAATTAACTTAATTAATTTAGTCTAATAGTTTAAAGGGGGGGGGAATAGATAGGCACATTTTACCAGTGGAATTGCCCCAAAAGAAAAAGTCTATTATATTCACAGATCAATTTTGACTGAAGAACCAGAAACTACAAATTGCTGGTAGATGTGAGTAATTCCATATTTATTTATGGCATTGAACTGAATTGCATTGTATTCAAAATGAACGATGTGTCCAGCTCAGTGGCAGAGCCTGGGAATCTTGGCTGACTCAAAAAAGCTAAGCAAGTCAACCCTGGTTAACAAATAAATGAAAGCCTGTGGGTCCTTGGTGCGCTCTGAGCTTGTTTTCTTGCAGACGTTTCATTATCCAACTAGGTAACATCATCAGTGCTAGAAGGGAGTGGGTTTTGCTCTCTTTTTATATATATTTAGTGGCTTGCCCAATCAATGCTGGTGGGAGTGTTCCTGGTGATTCCTTCATTGGGCTGTTAGAATAACGGAGTGGGTCGTCTAGTCCAACCCCCCTTCACAAGGAGGGGACCCTACACCATTTCTGACAGATGGCAGTCCAGTCTCTTTTTGAAAACTTCCAGTGATGAAACTTGCACAGCATCTGAAGGAAAACTGTCCCGTTGGTTGATTGTTCTCACTGTCCGAAAATTTCTCCTTATTTCTATGTTGAATCTACACACCTATCAGCCTGACCTCAATACCTGGGAAGATTCTGGAAAAGATAATCAAACAAAAAATCAGTGAACACTTAGATGCAAACAAAGTCATCACTAAAAGTCAACATGGGTTTGTCAAAAACAGATCATGCCAGACAAATCTTATCACATTCTTTGACCAAGTGACAAAATTAGTGGACCAGAGGAATGCTGTAGATATAATTCAGTAAGGCATTTGATAAAGTAGATCACAACCTACTACTTGATAAGATAGAAAAATGTGGGTTAGATAGCATCACCACCAGATGGATTCGTAGCTGGCTGACAGGCCGTACTCACCGTGTGGTCCTCAATGGAACTGCATCTACATGGAAGGAAGTGTGTAGTGGGGTGCCCCAGGGCTCTGTTCTGGGCCCAGTGCTCTTCAACATCTTCATCAACAATTTGGATGAGGGGATACATGGGGAACTCATCAAATTTGCAGACGACACCAAGCTGGCAGGAATAGCCAATACTCCAGAAGATAGGATTAAAATACAGGAGGATCTGGACAGACTCGAACACTGGGCGCTATCTAACAAAATGAAATTCAATGGTGAAAAAAGTAAGGTTCTACATTTAGGCAGGAAAAATCAAATGCACAGGTATAGTATAGGTGGTACCTTGCTCAATAGTAGTAACTGTGAGAGGGATCTCGGAGTCCTAGTAGACAATCACTTCAATATGAGCCAGCAGTGTGCTGCAGCTGCCAAAAAAGCCAACACAGTGCTAGGCTGCATTAACAGAGGGATAGAATCAAGATCAAGTGAAGTACTAATACCACTTTACAATGCTTTGGTAAGGCCACAACTGGAATACTGCATCCAGTTTTGGTCACCACGATGTAAAAAAGATGTCGAGACTCTAGAAAGGGTACAGAGAAGAGCAACAAAGATGATTGGGGGACTGGAGGCTAAAACATATAAGGAACGGTTGCTGGAATTGGGTATGTGTAGTCTAATGAAGAGAAGGACGAGGGGAGAGATGATAGCAGTGTTCCAATATCTCAGGTGCTTCCACAAAGAAGAGGGAGTCAAGCTATTCTCCAAAGCACCTGAAAGGTTTACTAATACAGCAGAATGAAAAGCTATGTATTGTGGTTAGTTCCCATTAGTCTAATAATACAGTTAAAGACAATGCTTCCCTGGACACTATTTGAAAGAATAGCCTTAGTCGGAGTGGTTTAAAGCTTTTTTTTTTCCTTCTACTGCCTTTGTTGACGGGATCTTTAATTTGAATACAGTAAGCAGACGGAGTAAAGAGCATACACATTGTTTTAAAAGAACAGTTCATCGGAAGGCATTAATTCCCCAGCACAAAGGAGAGGTTTAATCTGGTTTGAAAAGGTTTGCTTGTCTTTTGCACATGTACACCCATGACAAAAGAAGGGTGGTAATAAGGTTGGCCAGTAGAAAGAAAGGCAATCTGCTTCCAGATCAGAACAAGCATTACCTATCTGTAAAGGAGCCAACTGTCTCTCTCTTATAACGTAGCTGTAAAACAGGAAAAAAGATGAAAATGGAATTCATAGGGCCACATTTGCAAAAAAAACCACCAGCCAGTTACAGCTTTTAGGACACGCTGGATTCATTAACCAAGCCCAGCTCCCAGATTTCAGGACCAGCCTAATAATGCATTTCATTGATTCCTATTTACCTGTGACATTTATACCAATTCCATAAAAATAAAAAAAAAATAAAAAGCAGGAGAAAAATTGGGGATGTCATTTTGACTTGTTTTGTTTCCAACGTATAAATTGCATAACTGACATGGTTTCCGTGGCTGTGTTAGGCTCGGCTTCCCAGAGGTCATGAATGCAAAGCAAGTAACATCGACTCCTTTGAGAGCCTGGGAAATGTGAACACCACCAAAAAAATGTCTCTGGGGTTTACTTGACTGAGGATTTGGGTCCATGTTTTAAGTGGATTTAAACATTTGCCCAGGTTGGAAGCCTCCTAGTGATGTGCGCGGCTTTCCCAGATGTTCAAAGGCTTCTTTCTTTGTGATCTGGAGAACTTGGTAGGTGAATTTCAGAGTGCAAATGGAAGCATCTGGCTTCTCCGAGGTCCTGCATGTTGGGGTGGGCTGCAGTTCAGCTGCAAATCAAGTTCCGCAGAAAATTTCAGGACTGAGATATAGCAAGACAATCTCTGGCTATATTAAAGAAGGGGTCCCCAGTCCCCGGTCCATGGACCGGTACCAGGCTGTGGTATGCCAGCAACTGGTCCGCACAAACAAGCCAAGCCCCATCTGTGAGATGCAGGCAGCACACAAAATCATGCACCCTCCAGTCCGCGGAAAAACCTCTCTCCATGGAACTGATCCCTGGTGCCCAAAAGGTTGGGGACCTCTGTTTTAGAGGACACAAATGGCATACACTATGTGGACCATATGAGGTCCCTCTTTGATTTCTCTGGTACCTGAGACATTAGAGATTAGGGGACTGGAGGATAAAATGGTTGCTGGAATTGGACATGTCTAGTCTAATGAAGAGAAGGAGGATGGGTGACATGATAGCAGTGTTCCAATCTCTCAAGGGCTGCCCCAAAGAAGAGGGAGTCAAGCTATTCTCCAAAGCACCTGAAAGCAAGACAAGAAGAAGCAACAGAGGGAAACTAACCAAGGAGAGAAGCAACCTAGAACTAAGGAGAAACTTCCTGACCGTTAGAACAATTAATCAGCGGAACGACCTGCCTCCAGAAGCTGTGAATGCTCCAAAACTGGAAGCTTTTAAGAAGAGACTGGACAGCCATTTGTCTGAAATGGTATATATGGTTTCCCGCCTGAGCAGGGGGTTGGACTAGATGACCCCCAAGGTGCCTTCCAACTCTGTTGTTGTTGTTGTTGTTGTTGTTGTTGTTGTTGTTGTTGTTATCCTGCAAGTAAAATACTATTCCCCTTTGCTTAGCCTTCTCTGTATCTTAAAAGAGCCTTGGTGGAGCAGTGGGCTAATGCCTCCTTAAGTAACACCAGCTGCCTGCAATTAGTGCAGGTTCGCATCCCACCAGGCTCAAGGTTGACTCAGCCTTCCATCCTTCCGAGGTAGGTAAAATGAGGACCCAGATTGTTGGGGGCAATAAGCTGACTTTGTAATAATGCCGCTGGGGGGGGGGGCGAAAGCCCTAATAAGCAGGCATGTACATAGAATGAAGGCTACTGCTAAGATTGTAAGCCGCCCTGAGTCTTGGGAGAAGGGCGGGATATAAATGGAATTAAAATAAATAAATAAAATCTTTAGCTCTCTAATTTCAAGGAGCAGCAGACCTTTTGTTTGCTAAAAGGCTAACAATGAGCACGTTCGAAAAGACTGCAAAAATAGACACGAGACATGTTCTTCATAGAAGATGATCGATGGAATGGATTTGACATTTCTGAGTCAGCTAATATCTATACTGCAGCAAACGATCCGTCTGAGCATTTAGGCTGGGCTGAGATTCACCCCCCAAAAAGGGAGAAAGTCTTGAAGACTCCAATTTAGGAAGAGGGCAAGTCTGATGTAATAATAATAAACATAAATAATACATCTCCAAGGGGACCTTTCCAATTTTATTACTGTTACTGTTAATCTCTAGTGTTAGCCCCGAGGGTAGTAATGAGAAATAGAGTTTATTTCAATTTGAAAATGGGAAGGGAGGGGGGGGGAAATCCCCTTTTTCTCTCTAAAATGGCAGACGCATGTGTGACTCATCACGGTCCATTGTAAAATATTCATTACAGCTACAAACATACTTTCTGATATTCTCTCATTTTATGAAGCTGCATTTTGCATTAATTTCTCCGGTCTCTTTCCTTCAAAGTTCTCAGGCTCCATCTATTGGTCAAAAGAGCCAGAAATCATGGGCCAGCTTGTAAAGCAATTGTATCCGTAAGCAGTAAATTGCAAAATAATTGTAATGTGAGATCATCAAATGCTACTCCATATCGATACTTGGGCATGCAATTATTTCATAGTCAATGCCAGCTTGGAATTGTTAAATTTCTCATTGCAAATTAAAGACAAATATGGGGGGGGGGGAAACTAAGGTTGTGCCATTTTACTCTGACAGAAGTTACGTTTCTCAAACATAGTTTTTTTTTTTAGAAAAACTACTCCAATTTTTTTTAAAAAAAAATTGTATTATTAACTGTAAACGTGAAGCTTGAATAAGTGAAAAAGGAATTTCGACGGCTTCTAATTTAAAAGTATTTTTTTTAATCCAACTACACCAAACTCGAGCCTTGGTGGAGCAGTGGGCTAATGCCTCCTTAAGTAACACCAGCTGCCTGCAATTAGTGCAGGTTCGAGTCCCACCAGGCTCAAGGTTGACTCAGCCTTCCATCCTTCCGAGGTAGGTAAAATGAGGACCCAGATTGTTGGGGGCAATTAAGCTGACTTTGTAATAATGCCGCTTGGGGGGGGGGCGAAAGCCCTAATAATAAGCAGGCATATACATAGAATGAAGGCTACTGCTAAGCTTGTAAGCCGCCCTGAGTCTTTGGAGAAGGGCGGGATATAAATGGAATTTAAAAAAAAACCAAAACTTTTTTTTTTTTAAAAGATTCAGCCCAACGAGATAGATAATACTATATACAGGTAATTTTCCTATAAATTCTGCTTTTTTTCAGCATTGGTCAGATTACTCTTGGTACGCAAATGTAAAATGTGGGGACTTTCAGCTATCCAATGTTCCAGTTGAAACTTGTTCGAAGATATTTTTCATGTTCCAGTTGAAACTTGTTCGAAGATATTTTTACATCTCAAGGAACTCAGAACATAGAATATTTGCATGCTTGTGAATATACTGAACTTGCAGCCAATCAGTGTTTAACCTTTCTAATAACTAAGCAGAGAGAATAAGTAGCCAATCATCGTTGGCTACTGGCCATTTATAATCCAAATGCTCTAGCTCAGTGTTTCTCAACCTGGGTGGACTTCAACTCCCAGAATTCCCCAGGGCTGGCAGGGGAAATTCTGGGAGCTGAAGTCCATGCGTCTGAAAGCTGTACACTGTTCCTAGCCCATTTATGAATGCACATCCTTCCTGTCACAAAAATAAGAAAATGTAAGGCCTGTGCTCGCTAGGATGGCAAACTTGTTGACTTCAAAAAAGCACCTTTGGGACAACCGTGACCTGGATTGACTGAGAATCTCCACAGACATTTAGCCATGCACTTTGGGATGAACGCCCTTCAAATGATGCGGGAGAATGAACGGATTTCCGGAAAACATGGCAGACCACAGGAACAAAGTTCACTTCAGTCTGAGATGCAGACAACGCAGACTCATCCCCAACAGCCTGTGCCTGTCTTCAACAGTGAAGGGACACAGGACAGGAAAGAAAAAAAAATGCAGCCAAGAAGCCTCCACACCCATTTGCACCACTCAGGTGACCCTGAGGACATAAATAAAGCTACAGATGGCCTCAACAACTCTGTAAAAGAATGCAAATGACCAGCTGTCTGCAAGGAGTATAAATCTTTCCATTCCCCCACCATCCAGTTAGAGCTGAAGAAGCTTCTTGGATGAGAAGAGTGGAGTACGTGCATGCCAGCTGCTCCCTCTGTGTGTGTGTGTGTGTAATTGTATGCATTTACTTTTACTTTTCTAGTGTATTTTTAATTGGTTTACTGATTTTAGGATTGCTTGCCGCGAAAAACAATCATAACATCATTAATCATCGATCGTTAATCAACATTAAATCATTAATCATCAATCAATAATCATCAATCGCCATGAGGATTGTTCATCACATGTCCGAGGTGGGTGGCTAAACAAACGTTTTTCTTGCTGTTTATGACCCTGTAATCCCTCAGTTTGGGGTAGAGTTGGGGGCGACTGAATGGAACTGAGCGTTTACTGGCCAAGTGCCCTTCCTCTCTCCCGTATGGGGTTCACAGCATATTTCCTCTTTCTGACTAAACAAACTGAAGAAATAAAATCACGGGCGATTATTGGTGGGACTCATACAAATACTGAGTTTACACCTCTGTCTGGAAAGATCCCATTGATGGAAACCTATGTATCTGCGGGTGTGATTATTAGGAATGAATAATATGGCTGCCGTTTCTAAACATGCAAATCTGTCCGGCGCGCAATATCTTGTTGACTTACAAATCAGGAGCATTTCCTCCAAAAGTCCTTGCGCAGCCTGGAATGCAAAATGACATCCAATCCATGCTCACTCAGCATACCGCAAGGCTTGGCGCTCTTGGGAGGCATATACTTAAAAAGTTCTTTATACTAAGCCTCTTACTCTTGCTGAAACACATTGATTGTCACAAAATTGTGTGAACTCCAAAGCCAGCTGCTTTGTAGGCAAATATGCAGAAGTGCTTTAATGTTAATCTCCCGGTGCTTCCTGAAACGCTCATTGATTGCTGGGAGCGACGTGACCGAATCATCTGAGCCAGCAGCTCTTTGTTAGAGGATTCAGTTCTCATTTAAGATGTTCCTCGCAAGTGTTTCCTTTACCAGCCCTGCTGGCCATCCTCCAGATGTAAGGAGGCATTATTTTGGCAAGCAAAAAGACCTCAGTTTATGCTGCCACAGCTAAAGTTGGCTTCCCCCCAAAAAACTGGAGGAGATTTTTAGGAAAGCAGCCTAGGCCGCTGAAGTGTAGCGTAGTACTTCTGAGGTAATCAAAGAGAGAAGCAACCTAGAACTAAAGAGAAACTTCCTGACAGTTAGAACAATCAACCAGTGGAACAACCTGCCTCCAGAAGCTGTGAATGCTCCAACACTGGAAGTTTTTAAAGAGAGACTGGACAGCTATTTGTCTGAAATGGTATAGGGTTTCCTGCCTGACCAGGGGGTTGGACTACAAGACCTCCAAGGTCCCTTCCACCACCACCCACCACCACCACCACCACCATCATCATCATCATCATCATCATCATCATCATCATCATCATTATTATTATTATTATTATTATTATTATTATTATTATTATTATTATTATTATTATTATTATTATTATTATTATCATCTTGTTTCTACTCCATCCTTCCTTTTGGGATGATCTATGGAAGAAGGTAGATGTTCTACCATAATGTTGTCAATGTCCCTTTGGCACAGCTGTGAGAAGTTTTTATATCCAAATATATTTTATTCTTTATACTGTTTCTGCCTTCCTTTAAAATGTTAACAGACTCCACAAGGATTCTGAGAATCGGTGTCTCCACTAGATAATTGACAGTAAAGCTGAAACTAAGTTAATTGACTAAAATTTGCAAGCTTCCTCAAATAAGGTATGCAGACCTAGTTCACATATCATAGAATAAGGTCTGCAAACGCAATAGAGTTCATTAAATTAGGTCATCCGGAGGAACCCAGACTTAATCCACATATCAAAGGATAAGGCCTGCAAACACAGAGTCCGTTAAATTAGGTCATCCAGAGGAACTGCCTGTTTACAAGAATAAACACACACACATACACACACACACACACACACCCCTCAAGAGTCATCCTAGACAAGTGACAACCCAGACAAGTTCCCCTATAAAAATCTGCTGCTGTACCCCATTTTTCTGTTTTGCTTTAAGGAATAAATATTTATTCTTTCCTCATTTTTACTTATATATTCTTGTGCAGCCTAAGCTCAAGTTGGAACCCCAAATTATTCTTCTGACAAAACTAAGTGTGTGTTTTTTCTCTCTCCATATGCAATGCGATTATCCCCAAGTCATCTCTTTGTTTTGTTTCAGATATGAATTCATTGGCACTGATTCTTCAGCACTTATTGACTTCTTGATCGTATGTAGAGAGAGAAATAAAATAAAAATTTACTCTGTTTTCCCTCTTTATTTTTCTACCTATGCTTAGTTTAAGATATTGCTAAACTGAATTCCTTCCTTCCTTCCTTCCTTCCTTCCTTCCTTCCTTCCTTCCTTCTTTCTTTCCTTCCTTCCTTCCTTCCTTCCTTCCTTCCTTCCTTCCTTCCTTCCTTCCTTCCTTCCTCTGCTTTCCTTTCCCTTCCTTTCCTTCCTTCCGTCTTTCCTTCCTTCCTTCCCTTCCTTCCTTCCTCCCTCCCTTCCTTCCTCCTTTCCTTTCTTCCTTTCCTTCCTTCCTTCCTTCCCTTCCTTCTTTCCTTTTCTTCCTTCCTTCCATCTTTCCTTCCTTCTTTCCTTCTTTCCCTTCCTTCTTTCCTCCCTCCCTCCCTTCCTTCTTCCCTTCTTTCCTTCTTTCCTTCCTTCTTTCCTTTCCTCCTTCCCTCCCTCCCTCCCTCCCTCCCTCCCTTCCTTCCTTCCTTCTTTCCCTTCCTTCCTTCCTCTTTTTCTTTTTTCTTTACTTTTTCTTTCTAGACAGTATTCATTGAACACATGCTCTCTTACTTTTTCTCCTGAGAGGATGCAGTTTGCTGGGTGCTTAGGCTTTGTTGCTATAATTTATTTCCTGTAAATAAATCTCTTTACGTTAATTATCAAATCTTCTTCACTAATCATTGCCCAGGTTTGATGAACGCGCTTAACTGCTTCAACATCCAACACGTTCAGGCCTCCTCTGGGAACTCTATGGTGGTGCTACCTCAAGAGCTTTTGAAAGCTCCCAACCTACACTGTGAAAATCTCTGAATAAAATAACTCTCAGCCAACAAGGAAATTTGCTCTTTCACACTCTGCAGACTAGCTGGAATCAGGCAGTTCTCTGATGCTTGTATTCTTTCTGACTTCTGCTCCATCTTCAGCTCCATTTTCATAGAACATAGAATAATACAGTTGGAAGGGACCTTGGAGGTCTGCTAGTCCAGCCCCTTGCTCGAGCAAGAGATCCTATACCAGATATGTCAAACACAAGGCCTGGGGGCTGCATCCGGCCCGCGAAGTGGTTTCATGTGGCCCGCGAAGCCATCCTGGAAACAGTGAGGGAACGGCCCCCACTGCCTTGGCCCTGGCCCAGAGACCTTCCTTCTGCCAGAGACCCTCAGATCTCTCCCACTCCTGCCCAGGCCCCCATAGGCACCCTTGATGCAAACGATGTAGAGCTGGCCACACCCACCCAGTAGGCCATACGCACTCTAGCCACGCCCACCCAGCAGGCCACACCCACCCAGACCATACCCACCTGGCCCCCTGAGGGCAACCACAATGCTGATGCGGCCCTCCATGAAATTGAGTTTGACACCCCTGTCCTATACCATTTCAGTCAAATGGTTATCTGCTCTCTTTTTTGAAAGCCTCCGTTGATGGAGCACCCACAACTGAAGGAAGTTCTTCTCTCTCATGCAAACTCATGATGTCCGGCTAACTGTCAATTCAGTGATCCAATATGTATCCTAATGTACAGTCTAAATGCTGGAGGTGTGGTAGTTTAGAAGCTACCTATTTTCACATGTGGTGGACTTGTAGAAATATAAAAGCTTTTTGGATTAAAATTTGGTGGAACATTCAAAAGATTTTTAAGAGAAAGATAAAGTTCTCCCCGCAATTGTTTTTATTGGGCATTGTTGTAGATTGTGATGTTAAAGAAACTAACTTGATGTTGAACATGATAACGGCAGCACGGTTACTGGTGGGACAATATTGGAAGAAGGATAGTTTGCCCACTGTAGAAGAATGGGTGTTTAAAGTTTCGAATCTTGCAGAAATGTCTAAGATTTCTGCTTATCTGAAGGATCATTCACAGGAAAGATATATTTCAGTTTGGAGGAGATGGATAAATTATATTCAGAACAAGTATGGGACCAAAAAGTTCCATTTAGCTTATGAGTAGATTTTAGTGGGATATTGTTATTGGTACGTTGTTTGTAGTTATGTTAAAAGAGAGTTAAAGCGCATTATGAATTTGGTTAATTGTATATTATGCATAATTTTTATTTAGAATATGATTATTGTAACTATAATCCTGTATTTAGCTCTGGGAAGTGGGGGGGGAAGTGGGTGGGTTTGGGGTGGGAGGGATTTGGGGATATATTGTAAAATTTTGTTTTTGTAAAACTCTTTAATAAAAAAAAAATCAGTGATTTTTTTTTCATAGCCAAAAAAAAAGAAAAGAAAAGAAAAGAAAAAGTAAGTAGGATGGACCCAAATGTCCATAAAGTCTTTTCGATCCAACCCGAAAGGATTATAGACAACAGCAAAGCTGTTACAGAATTGATCTGATCAATTGCAATGACACCACCAAGACCTTTGGCTAGCCAAGCTTTTTTTTTTAAGAGCTTAATCATCTTTCTTCTTTTCCTTCTTTCTTTTTTTTTTGTACATTGCTATAGCAACCAGCAGGAAGATGAAGATGTACACACAAAGCGTGTGTCCTTTTTTAAAAATAATAATAATAATAATAAATAAATCTGCTTAGGGATTGGTTTGTTCTTTTTAATTCAGTGGCCAAAGATTCTATACTGCAGAACTGTAAAGAATGCTTTTCTATAGGTAATTAGGTCTTACTGCTCTGTTAATTTGGCCCTGGCCCCACAGTAATTAACCTGTGGTATAATGACACTCTGTAAGATGGCCTCGTGCTTACAAACATTTCCAACTGACTCACAAGGATGTTGTTCAGAAACGGCTGAGTTTCCCCCACCCGGCCTTCTCGGACTTGAAAGACATCTAATCCAGAGCACAGAGACCAGCTGCAGGCATTTCGCTGCTCAGTGGAGTATCGACTGAGTACCCTCTACCCCTTTGTCACTATAGAAAGGAGTAACAGAATATATGAGTGTTATTTAAATTTATTAAATTTAAATAATACCCAGTTACCCAATTCCAAACTTTCTGTGCTTTTCTGTTGTCTTTCTGAGTGACTGAAATGTCAGCCTCTACATGTTGATGAGGTAGCTTGACCCCTAGGCATCAGTGTTGAATTGTTTGAATGGGATGGAGATATAGATTCTTTAATTATGAGACAAACAAATACATTTTGGGATAACGGTGTGGTGCAGAGATGCTCTTCCTCATTTACACATGTTCTCCTACTCATAGAAGTAGTACTGTAGTAGTAGTAAAATAATAATAATAATAATAATAATAATAATAATAATAATAATAATAATAATAATAATAATAATAATAATAATAATAATTAATAATAATAATAGCCTTGGTGGAGCAGTGGGCTAATGCCTCCTTAAGTAAGACCAGCTGCCTGCAATTAGTGCAGGTTCGAGTCCCACCAGGCTCAAGGTTGACTCAGCCTTCCATCCTTCCGAGGTAGGTAAAATGAGGACCCAGATTGTTGGGGGCAATAAGCTGACTTTGTAAAATGCCACTTGGGAGGCGGCAAAAGCCCTAATAAGCAGGCATATACATAGAATGAAGGCTATTGCTAAGCACATTGATTTGTGCTTCTTAGATTGTAAGCTGCCCTGAGTCTTCGGAGAAGGGCGGGATATAAATGGGATAAATAATAATAATAATAATAATAATAATAATAATAATAATAATAATAATAATAATAATAATAATAATAATAATGAGGATGAGGATGAGGATGAGGATGAGGATGAAGAAGAAGAAGAAGAAGAAGAAGAAGAAGAAGAAGAAGAAGAAGAAGAAGAAGAAGAAGAAGAAGAAGAAGAAGAAGAAGAAGAAGAAGAAGAAGAAGAAGAAGAAGAAGAAGAAGAAGAAGTTGGAAGGGACCTTGGAGGTCATCTATTCCAACCCTCTGCTCAGGCAGGAAACCCTACACCATTTCAGATAAATGGCTGTCCAGCCTCTTCTTAAAAACTTCCAGTGTTGGAGCATTCACCACTTCTGGAGGCAGGTTGTTCCACTGGTTAATTGTTCCAACTGTCAGGAAGTTTCTCCTTAGTTCCAGGTTGCTTCTCTCCTTGATTAGTTTCCATCCATTGCTTTTTGTCCTACCTTCAGGTGCTCTTGACTCCCTTTTCTTTGGGGCAGCCCCTGAGATATTGGAAGACTGCTATCATGTCACCCATCATCCTTCTCTTCATTAAATAGACATACCCAATTATAGCAACCGTTCCTTATATGTTTCAGCCTCCAGTCCCCTGATCATCTTTCTTGCTCTTCTCTGTACTCTTTCCAGAGTCGCAGCATCTTTTTTACATCGTGGTGACTGAAACATACTGAAAAGTCTTACTGAGGAAACCACCTTTACTCCATTTTACTGTGGTTATTTGAATAAGCTGTGACCTTTGACCTAAAATGAGGCAGTGCGGTGGCTCAGGGGTTAAGACACTGAGATGGTCAGCTGGAAAGCCAGCAGCCCAGGTTCGAGACCCAAGTGCTAGGCAATGGGATGAGCTCCCGTTCTCGCCCCAGCTCCTGCCAACCTAGCAGTTGGAAAGCATGCAGATGTGAGTAGATAAATAGTTACCATTTCAGTGGGATGGTATAACAGCACTTCGTAACGTCATCCTGGCCACATGACTGCAGAAAGAGCCCTGCTCCCTATAGCCGGCAATGACTAGTGGAATAAGATCCACAGGGACTCCTTCTTGTCCTAAAATAGGTTTGTGTTGATATTGGCCATGCTTCCACTAGATCAGGGGTGTCAAACCTGCCGCATCACGTGGTATGGCATGACGTATCGTGACTTTTTTTCCCTTGCCAGAGCTGGGGTGGGTGACTCATCCGGCCCACGGGCCTGCAGTTTGACCCCCCCCCTGCACTACATAATTCAGGGTCTACTGAATAAACCACAGCTCCGCTATAGTTGTCAGCTTATGAGGCCTGGGTGTTGTCGTAGCTAAGTAGGCAGAAAGTCAATTGATCTGAATGCAGCATACACATAAATGAGATACACCACGAAAAGACTTTTTCAGCCTAGCTCAGGGGTAGGCAACCTTGGCTCTTTTATGACTCGTGGACTTCAACTCCCAGAATTCCTGAGCCAGCATGGCAGTTGAAGTTCACAAGTCATAAAAGAGCCAAGGTTGCCTACCCCTGGCCTAGCTAAACCAGAAGAATAGCTTGGATTACAAAGTGCAGAACAAGACGAAAGGTATTCCAAAGCAAGGCAATAAAACAAAAAAAAAATGGCTACATTCAACAGAGGACAAAACCCCTGCAGAAGTTGTGACCCCTTCAATCAACTAAGTGCTACAGGTGAGGAATCTTTGGTGCTTTCTGAGCTTGGTTGTCCATTTTTGGCAATGGACAAGATGACCTCCAAGGTCCCTTCCAACTTTATGATGATGATGATGATGATGCGCTGATGAAGTTACCTAGTTTTGGTAATACCTGCAAGAATATAACCAAGCTCAGAGAGCACCAAAGACCCCTCATTTCAACTGAGATCTACAAATATTCTGCTTTATAAAATACTACAGATGTTCTCAGGTTATTCCACATGGCTCCTAGCACTTTCCCAGGGCTTCATCTCAGAAGGGGGGCCTAACCCTATGTACGCTATTCTTTTCCAGCTCTTCATACCTCCAAAAGAGGGAGACTTTAATACTCCTAACCTAGTTGTTATCAAAGGTTTATGCGAGGCACTACCGGTTCATCCATCAAATTCTTCCTACCAGGTGGCTGGCTTTGGCAAAGCACTTCTAAAGGAAAGAATTCGCAATCCGAAGTGCACTGGCAGGAGAGTTATAGGAAGAAAGCTGGGGAACAAGGAAGGGCAAATAAGATTTGACAAATCCACAGCCCCACCAAGCACAAAAGCAGAAGTGAAGCTGTTTCGTAGAGGAAAGCGGAGAGAAAAGTGAAACACATTGCCTCAACCTCCTCACCAATGCAGTTGTCTTGCGTAGTCCTTCTGTTACGCAGTGTTTTCTACCAAGAAAACTAGAATAGAATAGAATAGAATAGAATAGAATAGAATAGAATAGAATAGAATAGAATAGAATAGAATAGAATAGAATAGAATAGAATAGAATAGAATAGAATAGAATAGAATAGAATAGAATAGAATAGAATAGAAGCTGGAAGGGACCTTGGAGGTCTTCCACTCCAGACCCCTGATTAAGCAGGAGAACCTATGCCCTCTCAGACAAGTGACTGTCTAGTCCAGGGCTAGGCAACCTTGGCTCTTTTATGACTCGTGGACTTCAACTCCCAGAATTCCTGAGCCAGCCATGCTGAGGGGAAAGGGAGAGGTTTCCATGCTTCGCCATGCTAGCTCAGGAATTCTGGGAGTTGAAGTCCACGAGTCATAAAAGAGCCAAGGTTGCCTACCCCTGGTCTAGTCTCTTCTTAAAAACCTCCAGTGATGGAGCACTCACAATTTCTGGGGGTAAGCTGTTCCACTAGTTGATTGTCTTCACTGTCAGGAAGTTTCTCCTTAATTCCAGGTTGCTTCTCTCTTTGATCAGTTTCCAACCATCGTTTCTCATCCTTACCTCTGGTACTCTGGTGAACAGCCTGGCCCCCTCTGCCTTGTGGCAGCCCCTCAGATACTGGAACACTGCTATCATGTCTCCCCTATTTCTTCTTTTCTTTAGACTAGCCAAACCCAAGTCCTGCAGCTGTTCTTCATATGTTTTAGTCTCCAGGCCTTGGATCATCTTAGTTGCTCTTCTCTGAATTATTTTCCAAACTCTCAACTTCTTTTTTGTGATATGGTGACCAAAATTGGCTGTGGTATTCCAGGTGTGGTCTCAGTAGGGTTTTATAAAGCGGTACTAATACTTTGTGTGATCTTGATTCTATGCCTCTGTTTATACAACCCAGGATTGTATTAGCTTTTTTGGCTGCTGCTGCACACTGCTGGTAGGTCTCTTTATTTCACTTTTTAAGAACATGTTATTGCTAAACCAAACATATTTCGGAGACCTCTTTATGCCACCAATGCTCGTGCATTATTAAACCATGAACATGCGTGGTTATTTGAAATCTAAAATATGCTTTCTGTGCACTTTCGACTAGGCAACACTTCCGTTTCTCTCCCTATTAATTTCAACATTACATGGTCATTTTCTCCCAACCTTCCCTCTATTTCCAGTTTGTCAATTAAGTCTCCCAAAATGGTTATGATCAAGTTGTTGGGGGGGCATGTCCAACATCCTTGTGTCTTCTTCTACTCTGTTGCTAATCCAAATCAAGAATTTTAAGAAGACTCTACTTGGCAGAACTTGTCTCACAACAGAAGAATCTTTAAGAATCTGTTCTAGAGGGCACAACAGAGAAGGCATGCTTCCTAGATCCTACAAGATTGCAATGTTTAATGGAAATATCTATAGACCAGGGGTGGGGAACCTTGGCTCTTTTATGACTTGTGGACTTCAACTTACATGCTGGCTCAGGAATTCTGGTGTTCCCAAAGGTGCTTTTTCAGGAGGCAACTGGGTTTCCTTGTTTTTCTCTGAAGACATTTTGCTTCTCATCCAAGAAGCTTCTTCAGCTTTGACTAGATCCTTCCACTCCCCACCATCTAGTCAGAGCTGAAGAAGCTTCTTGGGTGAGAAGTGAAACGTCATCAAAGAAAAACAAGGAAGTCCAGTTGCCTCCTGAAAATGCACCTTTGGGTTTAATGGAAAGGACCTGGAGGACATCCACTCTGCTGGAACATACTGGGTGGACAGAAACAATTGGAAACAAGTGGTCTCATCGTTATCAAGGCCCTATGCCACACAGAGCTTTATAGGTAATAAGCAGCGCCTTGAGTTGCCCTCAGAAGTTGCCTGGCAGCCAACAAAGCTCTTGTAGAAGTGGTGACAACACTCTGTTCAAGGGAAGCCCCAGACAGAGTTCTACAATGGCAATAATCCAATTGTATTAATTCTTTTTAACATGGTAAGCAACTCAGGCAGTGGTGGGATTCAGATGGTTCACACCAGTTCAGCAGAACCGGTAGCTAATTTTTTGCTGCCCAGACCCAGAATGGACTTCCGGAAGTGGCATCCACGCAGAGAACCGGTTGCTCACAGTTTTGAATCCCACCACAGAATCCACGGTCACCTCGAGGTGAAGTGGGTAGCAAACCAATTTAATAAATAATAATTGTGAGGTGACCGGGGCATGAACTGAACATGAACATCTGGACTTTTTACATTTGGACTTTTCCACATGTAAGGTCATCTTCAGAGACATGTGAGAATTACCACACCAAGTTTCTGGAGGATTTTAAATTGCCTACCTCTGCTAATTTCTTTCTTGTTTTCAATATTCCTGCCTTCTGGTTCTTTTTCTTTCTTTCTTTCTTTCTTTCTTTCTTTCTTTCTTTCTTTCTTTCTTTCTTTCTTTCTTTCTTTCTTTCTTTCTTTCTTCCTTCCTTTCTTTATTTCTTTTTCTTTCTCTCTCTCTTTCTTTTCTTCCTTCCTTCCTTCCTTCCTTTCTTTCTTTCTTTCTCTTTCTTTCTTTTTCTTTCTCTCTCTCTCTTTTCTAACTTCCTTCCTTCCTTCCTTCCTTCCTTTCTTTCTTTCTTTCTTTCTTTCTTTCTTTCTTTCTTTCTTTCTTTCTTTCTTTCTTTCTTTCTTTCTTTCTTTCTTTCTTTCTCTTTCTTTCTTTTTCTTTCTCTCTTTCCTTCCTTCCTTCCTTCCTTCCTTCCTTCCTTCCTTCCTTCCTTCCTTTCTCTCTCTCTCTTTCTTTCCTTCCTTCCTTTCTTTCTTTCTTTCTTTCTTTCTTTCTTTCTTTCTTCAAAAAAGGCTGTGTAAGCAGCACAGCTAGAATTTATAAAGGAAGGAAGGATGCCCATTAGCGTTACAGACACCCCTGTTGTTTGATGCTTTCAGTATTTCATTATCTCGCCATCTCCTCTCATGGTCCTGCCACTGAAAACCCATCAAAACAGCACAGCTTGAGATGACAAATGAAAGGAAGGCAATGTGACGCCGAGCCTCCTGTTCCATGTGTTTTTCTCAGGTACCCCCCCAGCCCAAGAGCTGAATCAGCATCACAGCAGTCTTATAAACTGCCTTAAAGGAAAGGAAACCAAATGTTTGTTTTGATTTCTTACCTGCAGTTGTTGCTCAGGTTATGTGCAAGGGGGGAAAAAAGACATGCACCTAAGCAAATTTTAAAAACCAGGATTCGACCCGCCAAACCTCCGACCATCTGATCGACAAGCTCAGCGTCCTAACCCACTGAGCCACCGCGTCCCTGGAATGGACTATAGAATGGAATAAAATGGAGTGTAGGATGGAATAGAATACAGAACTGAATGGAATCATGGAATGGAGTGGATAACAAAATGGAATGAGTGGAATATAGAATGGAATGGAGTATAAAATGGAATATAAATGGAAAATGGAATGGAAAATGAAATGGAACAGAATTGGACAAAGTGGAACAGAAAGGAATGGAATGGAACTTTGCATTTCTTTGGCAGGTAAAAACAGTGGGCCTTTTACTCTGGGTAATGTATTGCACCATTACTAAAGTGGCCTATACTGAAGCTTACCCCTAGGAAAAGTTTCTCAACTTATACAGTATTCTACTGCAATTATTCATACTTCCAATTAAGCACATTTACGGTTGATACTTCTTGCTCAGTGGTTATCAAAAGTTTATGTGAGATAGTACCACCTCATCTATCATAGGCTCCCTGCTGGCCTTTGCAGAACACTTGTAAAATGAAAAGATAGCCTTCTTGAGCTAAACACAATTAATTATGAGAAGGGAATGAGAGGAAGTACAAAGGGATGCTTTTAGACAGGCTTCAAAAAAAACCGCAAAAGACACAGTGATTCTCTCGAGCAAGTTTCTTTAATGTTCTACGCCTACAGACAGAATCTTGCCAAACTGAAGTAGTCTACTATCCACATGAAGCATTCATTTCCGTATGTTTATTTATCAAATTTACTTGTCACCCATATTGTGAGCAGCTACACCCTGGGAACTAGTGGGGGAGGGGCTGCCTTCACCCTTTTTCTCTCACACAAACTGAGTTGTCTCTTACTCCTGTGTAACGTGCCTCTTCAAAAACCACTCCACTTCCTCACATGTGAGGTCTTTGCAAAATAATATAAAAAAGGAGTCCTTAAATACAGGAAGACATAAAGAAAAGTGAAACCGACTTGGCATTGCAATTGTCTTGCACAGTAGCGCCACCTGAAGCTCACTGGCTTAGAGTAATAAGTAAAGACAACTAGAAGTAGCTCCACAGAGCCATTACAACCACTCTTCAATGCCTCCAAAGCCATTAGGTGATTTGCAGTCAGACTGCCAATTTGTAGACCAGCCACAAGCAGCAAAAATCTACGACTTTCTGTCAGATGCGGCATCTGTTGCAGCAACAAAAAAATCTCACCCACATGAAAGAGGCATAAAGACATAAGGAGGAGAAAAATAAAATCAAAGCCTAAACATTTGCAAGGGGCTTTGCCTGCTATTCATCTTCTTAAGAAAACCAAAGAACAGAATATTGTCACTTTTATTGCCATTAATTAAAATGAAATTTCATTGCATACAGCTCTCAAAGGGTCATCAACTCCTATATACACTACATAAATATGACAAAAATGGATAGATAGAGAGATAGAGTATATATTTAGGTGGTGGGGATGATGACGAACTCTCTAATAGAATTTGAGAAAACTCTTAGCATATTGTCTTTGATTATTCAGGAAATTTTCGATAGCTTTTTAATTGTTTTCTCCCAGCTACCTCAGCAGGGATGCAAAAGTATACTCATTTTAAAAAAGTAAAAGGTAAAGTTTCCCCTGCAAATGCGTGCTAGTCGTTTCCAACTCTAGGGGCCAGTGCTCATCTCTGTTTCAAAGACGAAGAGCCAGCACTTGTCCGAGGACATCTCCGTGGTCATGTGGCCAGCATGACTAGACGCCAAAGGCGCATGGAACGCTGTTACCTTCCCACCGTAGGGGTCCCTATTTTTCTACTTGCATTTTTTACGTGCTTTCGAACTGCTAGGTTGGCAGAAGCTGGGACGAGTAACAGGCGCTCACTCTGCTACATGGCACTTGGGATTCGACCCACCAAACTGCCGACCTTCTGATCGACAAGCTCAGCATCCCAACCCACTGAGCCACCGCATCATTTACTCATTTATAGACTGTCAAAGATATTTTTTCTTCAAAGAGAATACAGGGAAAAAAGAGCTGTATAGCCCTCGAATCCATTTTCTTGATGAGTCTTGTATTAAGATATTGTTTCTTTTCATATTTTTCCTTTGGCCAAATCTCTTGGCATTTACGATGCCTCTGGAGAGAAGAATCCATTAAATAGTTATATGGAACAATAACCTGATAATCAATTTCTCTCTTTCTCTCTCTCTCTCTGTCTCTTTCTCTCTCTCCCCTCCTCACCTCTCCTCCTCCTTTGCCCTGTCCGTACTGCACCTTTACCCTATCTGTAGGAGTAACGGGTATCCATTGCATTTTATCACACGATACAGCAGGCCACATGAGCCCCTTTAAGGACCAACAGGAGAGCATGCCGATGGCATGGATAACACTGCCTTACATCAATGGCATATCTGAAGCCACAGCGCAGATATTAGCTCCCAATAACAGTGATGGCGAACCTTTTAGAGACCGAGTGCCCAAACTGCAACCCAAAACCCACTTATGTATCATCGGGTTCCAAGTGGGCGTGGCCAATTGGGTGGGTGTGGCCAATTAGGTGAGTATGGCCAATTAGTGGGCATGGCTGCAGCGGTAACAGCAGACTGGGTGGGACTAAAAAGTTCAATCAATCATTTCCAACTTTGTGAGATCTTTTTTTCCCCCGCAAGAAGTTGAAATTGATTGATTGAACCTTTTTTTCTTCCACAAAGCAGCAAAGGCCTAAAGCGAAAAGGTTTTATAAAACCCAGGCAAAGGCCTAGGACTGGAGGGGGACAGCACACATGCCCACAGAGAGGGCTCTGCATGCCACCTGTGGCACGCATGCCATAAGTTCGCCACCATGGCCCTATAATGTCAATGTCACCCATAAACCTGAGCAAACCCTGCGTGCTAGCATTATGCGTCCGAAGGACCCACTCCCCAACAAGGAAAGATCCTCAGTGATATACAGGGTGAGATGTGAGGATTGTCGCTGTAACTACGTTGGGGAGACAGCAAAATGATTGAGAACTAGGATGCATGAACATGAGCCTTCCATTAGACGGCAAGAACAGCACTCGCAGGTGTGGGCGCACATGGCCAGTCATAACCATATTTTTGACTGGGCAGGTGCTGAGGCCATTGCCCAGGACAGCACCAAAGGTGGCCAACTGCTCAAAGAGGCTTGGTTCTCAGATGAGTTCTCAATCAACCGCTGTATAGATCTGCTCCCTGCCTATCAAGTGCTTAGGAGCTGGGAAGAACAGCACGAGCAATGCAGGCACTTACGGAGGGAGCCTTCAAGGCAGGACCAGGTCCTTTTGGCCATGCAGCGCCAACGCATCGTGCTAGGTAAGAAGGGAGGGGGGGAAACCCCTAAAACATCCAGCATGGAGGCATGTGTGATGACAAGAGAGCCAATTGCGGGGGAAAGAACAGTTCACGATCCGCCCCTGACAACAGGTATCTGGAGACATTCGCACTTCATGAGGAGGTCGCAGCGCCCTCAACCTGAGAATACGCAGGTGAAAATGAGTGCGAGGCAGCTCAGGATAATATGGCCAGTGGAGGCAAATAGACCTGCGACGCGCTCTATGAGCAGAGCTCAAAAAACGCCGGCAATACAAACGTGTTCCCTTATCTCTGGCAATTTTACTCTGATGACGTTGGCAGTTGGCCAACGAAAGCTAGGTACATTAAACTGTTTAGTTTTGACTCTATCCCGGTTTTCGAGTATTCTTTTATAGCATTAATATGCCTGGGATTCATATTTTTAGGAGAGAGAGAGAGAGAGAGAGAGAGAGAGAGAGAGAGAGAGAGAGAGAGAGAGAGAGAGAGAGAGAGAGAGAGAGAGAGAGAGAGAGAGAGAGAGAGAGAGAGAGAGAGAGAAAGCAAAAGAACACAAGAATATAAGAACAAAAACCGAAGAACAAAATTTTAAACTTCCTAAATCAGGTTAAAATTCATTTAATCTCATATTTTGTGGTCCCATTTCTCTGGGGTGCTCAAAAGCAGGATATGGATATACTATATACCAGCTTTGATAGATCCCCTGCAATTAGTATTTGGTGCCCTAAACTCAGAAGTAACATTGAGTCCCAAAGCGTAATAGTCCTTGGTAGCTTTAATCTATAGTGATCCATAGAGTTGTTCAATCCCCTTCAATGCCACTTCAGTTGTGCGATAATCATTCCACAAGTTAATAATGCACTGTGTGAAAGACTTTATTTTTTTTTCTATTTTACATCTCCTTCCAGACAGCTTCACATATAAATCTGCTTATTTTCAGCCTGTGAAGAGAGACCCAAGGGCAACTGGACTTTCTTTGATTTCCCTTGAAGGATTTCACTTCTCATCCAAGAAGCTTCTTCATTTCTGACTGAATGGCATGAGAATGGAAGGATTTATATTACATTATAATATAATTTATATTATGTTCCATTCTATTATATCTTAGCACTCTTTCTGAGAGTCACTGAGGCCAGTTGGAGGTTCATCTGGGCCCTCGGGGTGACCTGAACGGTGCAAATGGGTGTGGAGCCCTCTTGGAACTGTTGAAAGGACTCTGTTGTAAACAGGAGAGAGGTGGTGTCATTGTATTTAATTGCAATGAAAGTTTCTACAAACAAAAACATGGTTGCACCTTGTGTTCACCTGTGTCCCCATTGTGCCTAATCTCTACATCAGGCATGTCAAACTCGCAATGTCATGTGACGTTGTGTGACGTATTATCGGGACTTTTTCCCCATTGCCGGCAATGGGGTGGGCATGGCTTTGGCGTGATGCATCTGGCCCACGGGCTGACACTTTGACATGCCTGCTCTACATGAAAGAGGTAGAAATCAACCTTCTTGGATGAGAAGCGAAACGTCTTCAAGGAAAAAGAAAGTCCAGTTGCCTCTTGAAAAAAGCACCTTTGGAACAACCACGATCAAATAACTGAAAATCTCCATAGACCAGGGGTTTCAAACTCAATTTCATTGAGGGCCGCATCAGCATTGCGGTTGCCCTCAAGGGGCCGGGTGGGTATGGCCAGGGTGGGCATGGCCTTCTGGGTGGGCGTGGCTAGAGTGTGTATGGCCTACTGGGTGGGCATGGCCAGCTCTACATCGTTCACATCAAGGGTGCCTATTGGGGCCTGGGCAGGAGTGGGACAGATCTGAGGGTCTCTGGCAGAAGGAGGGTCTCTGGGCCAGGGCCAAGGCAGTGGGGGCCGTTCCCTCACTGTTTCCAGGATGGCTTCGCGGGCCACATGAAACCACTTCGTGGGCCAGATCCGGCCCCCGGGCCTTGTGTTTGACATGTCTGCCATAGACTGTTAACAAAGAGGGTCATACTTGAAAGTTATCATTTGTCTGAACATCAAATACTGAAAACATTAACCCTTCAAAGGTGGAATATTGTCAACAATGAAAGGGGGAAAAATGATATCAGAATAAAAGTTTGATCCTCCTACCTGTAGTCCTAAATTGAATTGAATTTTCATGCTGCTAATGAGCATCAACGACAGGTAGATGCTCATTAAAGAAAAAAAGGTGAGCTTGAATTAAGCAGGGGTTGAAAGACAGGTGTGCGTTATGTAAAGTGTAGTGTGTCTTTAGGTACACATTTAGGGGGAGGGAAAGCTCTTCAGGAAAGAAAAAAGGTTGAAAAAGGTTGCTGCTTTTTAAAAAAATCTGGCAAATTTCTACCTAGCTTGGGCAATTTTCAAATAGCGCTAAATGAGTATGTATTTCAAAGGTTTTCTTGATATTGAATACCGGCATATATTGTTGCAGTCTAATTA